>NC_030684.2:17024279-17129717 GCF_000004195.4 Xenopus tropicalis
AGCATCCAGCATTAGTGTGTAGCCATATATTATTAGCCCCCACTTTCTGCCCCGTGTACCTGTGCCAGCATCCAGCATTAGTGTGTAGCCATATATTTATTTAGCCCCATTTCTCCCGTGTACCTGTGCCAGCATCCAGCATTAGTGTGTAGCCATATATTTATTTAGCCCCCCACTTTCTATCCCGTGTACCTGTGCCAGCATCCAGCATTAGTGTGTAGCCATATATTTATTAGCCCCCACTTTCTGCCCCGTGTACCTGTGCCAGCATCCAGCATTTAGTGTGTAGCCATATATTTATTTAGCCCCCACTTTCTGCCCCGTGTACCTGTGCCAGCATCCAGCATTAGTGTGTAGCCATATATTTATTTAGCCCCACTTTCTGCCCCGTGTACCTGTGCCAGCATCCAGCATTAGTGTGTAGCCATATATTTATTTAGCCCCCACTTTCTGTCCCGTGTACCTGTGCCAGCATCCAGCATTAGTGTGTACCATATATTTATTTAGCCCCCACTTTCTGCCCGTGTACCTGTGCCAGCATCCAGCATTAGTGTGTAGCCATATATTTATTTAGCCCCCACTTTCTGCCCGTGTACCTGTGCCAGCATCCAGCATTAGTGTTGTAGCCATATATTTATTTAGCCCCCACTTTCTTCCCCGTGTACCTGTGCCAGCATCCAGCATTAGTGTGTAGCCATATATTTATTTAGCCCCCACTTTCTGCCCCGTGTACCTGTGCCAGCATCCAGCATTAGTGTGTAGCCATATATTTATTTAGCCCCCACTTTCTGCCCTGTACCTGTGCCAGCATCCAGCATTAGTGTGTAGCCATATATTTATTTAGCCCCCACTTTCTCCCCGTGTACCTGTGCCAGCATCCAGCATTAGTGTGTAGCCATATATTTATTTAGCCCCCACTTTCTCCCCGTGTACCTGTGCCAGCATCCAGCATTAGTGTGTAGCCATATATTAATTTAGCCCCACTTTCTCGCCGTGTACCTGTGCCAGCATCCAGCATTAGTGTTAGCCATATATTTATTTAGCCCCCACTTTCTGCCCCGTGTACCTGTGCCAGAATCCACATTAGTGTGTAGCCATATATTTATTTAGCCCCATTTTCTGCCCGTGTACCTGTGCCCAGCATCAAGCATTAGTGTGTAGCCATATAATTTATTTAGCCCCCACTTTCTGCCCCGTGTACCTTGCCAGCATCCAGCATTAGTGTGTAGCCATATATTTATTTAGCCCCCACTTCTATCCCGTGTACCTGTGCCAAGCATCCAGCATTAGTGTGTAGCCATATATTTATTTAGCCCCCACATTTCATCCCGTGTACCTGTGCCAGCATCAAGCATTAGTGTGTAGCCATATATTTATTTAGCCCCACTTTCTGCCCCGTGTACCTGTGCCAGCATCCAGCATTAGTGTGTAGCCATATATTTATTTAGCCCCATTTCCTGCCCGTGTACCTGTGCCAGAATCCAGCATTAGTGTGTAGCCATATATTTATTTAGCCCCCACTTTCTGCCCCGTGTAACTGTGCCAGCATCCAGCATTAGTGTGTAGCCATATATTTATTTAGCCCCACTTTCTGCCCCGTGTACTGTGCCAGCATCCAGCATTAGTGTGTAGCCATATATTTATTTAGCCCCCCACTTTCTGCCCCGTGTACCTGTGCCAGCATCCAGCATTAGTGTGTAGCCATATATTTATTTAGCCCCCACTTTTCTCCCCGTGTACCTGTGCCAGCATCCAGCATTAGTGTGTACCATATATTTATTTAGCCCCACTTTCTGCCCCTGTACCTGTGCCAGCATCCAGCATTAGTGTGTAGCCATATATTTATTTAGCCCCCATTTCTGCCGTGTACCTGTGCCACATCCACCATTAGTGTGTAGCCAATATTTATTAGCCCCCATTTCTCCCCGTGTACCTGTGCCAGCATCCACGCATTAGTGTGTAGCCATATATTTATTTAGCCCCCACTTTCCATCCGTGTACTGTGCCAGCATCCAGCATTAGTGTGTAGCACATATTTTTATTTAGCCCCACTTCTTCCGTGTACCTGTGCCAGCATCCAGCATTAGTGTGTAGCCATTATTTATTTAGCCCCCACTTCTTCCCGTGTACCTGTGCAAGCATCCAGCATTAGTGTGTAGCCATATATTTATTTAGCCCCCACTTTCTGCCCCGTGTACCTGTGCCAGCATCCAGCATTAGTGTGTAGCCATATATTTATTTAGCCCCCACTTTCCATCCCGTGTACCTGTGCCAGCATCCAGCATTAGTGTGTAGCCATATATTTATTTAGCCCCCACTATTCTGCCCCGTGTACCTGTGCCAGCATCCAGCATTAGTGTGTAGCCATATATTTATTGAGCCCCCCACTTTCTGCCCCGTGTAACCTGTGCCAGCATCCAGCATTAGTGTGTAGCCAATATATTTATTTAGCCCCCACTTTCTGCCCGTTACCTGTGCCAGCATCCAGCATTAGTGTGTAGCCATATATTTATTTAGCCCCCACTTTCCATCCCGTGTACCTGTGCCAGCATCCAGCATTAGTGTGTAGCCATATATTTATTTAGCCCCCACTTTCTGCCCCGTGTACCTGTGCCAGCATCCAGCATTAGTGTGTAGCCATATATTTATTTAGCCCCCACTTTTCTGCTCCCGTGTACCTGTGCCAGCATCCCAGCATTAGTGTGTAGCCATATATTTATTTAGCCCCCACTTTCTGCCCCGTGTACCTGTGCCAGCCATCCCAGCATTAGTGTGTAGCCATATATTTATTTAGCCCCCACTTTCTTCCCGTGTACTGTGCTCAGCATCCAGCATTAGTGTGTAGCCATTATTTATTTAGCCCCCCACTTTCTGCCCCGTGTACCTGTGCAGCATCCAGCATTAGTGTGTAGCCATATATTTATTTAGCCCCCACTTTCTGCCCCCGTGTACCTGTGGCCAGCATCAGCATTAGTGTGTAGCCCATATATTTATTTAGCCCCCACTTTCTGTCCCGTGTACCTGTGCCAGCATCCAGCATTAAGTGTGTAGCCATATATTTATTTAGCCCCCACTTTCTGCCCCGTGACCTGTGCCAGCATCCAGCATTAGTGTGTAGCCATAATATTTATTTAGCCCCCACTTTCTGCCCCGTGTACTGTGCCAGCATCCCCCAGCATTAGTGTGTAGCCATATATTTAATTTAGCCCCCACTTTCTGCCCCCGTGTACCTGTGCAGCATCCAGCATTAGTGTGTAGCCATAATATTTATTTAGCCCCCACTTCTTCCGTGTACTGTGCCAGCATCAGCATTAGTGTGTACCCATATATTTATTTAGCCCCCTTTTGCCCGTGTACCTGTGCCAGCATCCAGCATTAGTGTGTAGCGCCATATATTTATTTAGCCCCCATCCCGCCCGTGTACCTGTGCCAGATCCAGCATTAGTGTGTAGCCATATATTTATTTAGCCCCACATTTCTGCCGTGTACCTGTGCAGCATCCAGCATTAGTGTGTAGCCTATATTTTATTTAGCCCCATTTCTGCCTGTACCTGTGCCAGCATCCAGCATTAGTGTGTAGCCATATATTTATTTAGCCCCACTTTCTGCCCCGTGTACCTGTGCCAGCATCCAGCATTAGTGTGTAGCCATATATTTATTTAGCCCCCCACTTTCTGCCCATGTACCTGTGCCAGCATCCAGCATTAGTGTGTAGCCATATATTTATTTAGCCCCCACTTTCTGCCCCCGTGTACCTGTGCCAGCATCCAGCATTAGTGTGTAGCCATATATTTATTTAGCCCCACTTTCTGCCCCGTGTACCTGTGCCAGCATCCAGCATTAGTGTGTAGCCATATATTGTATTTAGCCCCCACTTTCTGCCCGTGTACCTGTGCCAGCATCCAGCATTAGTGTGTAGCCATATATTTATTTAGCCCCCCCACTTTCTGCCCCGTGTACCTGTGCCAGCATCCAGCATTAGTGTGTAGCCATATATTTATTTAGCCCCCACTTTCTTGGCCCCATGTACCTTGCCAGCATCCAGCATTAGTGTGTAGCCATATATTTATTTTAGCCCCCACTTTTCATGCCCCGTGTACCTGGTGCGCAGCATCCAGCATTAGTGTGGTAGCCATATATTTATTTAGCCCCCAATTTCGTGCCCCGCTGTACCTGTGCCCAGCATCCCAGCATTTAGTGTGTAGCCATGTATTTTATTTAGCCCCCACATTTCTCCCGTGTACCTGTGCCAAGCATCCAGCATTAGTGTGTAGCCATATATTATTTAGCCCCCACTTTCTGTCCCCGTGTTACCTGTGCCAGCATCCAGCATTAGTGTGTAGCCATATATTTATTTAGCCCCCACTTTCTGCCCCGTGTACCTGTGCCAGCATCCAGCATTAGTGTGTAGCCATATATTATTTAGCCCCCACTTTCTTGCCCCGTGTACCTGTGCCAGCATCCCAGCATTAGTGTGTAGCCATATATTTATTTAGCCCCCACTTTCTGCCCCGTGTACCTGTTGCCAGCATCCAGCATTAGTGTGGTAGCCATATATTTATTTAAGCCCCCACTTCTTCCCGTGTACCTGTGCCAGCATCCAGCATTAGTGTGTAGCCATATATTTATTTAGCCCCCACTTTCTGCCCCGTGTACCTGTGCAGCATCCAGCATTAGTGTGTAGCCATATATTTATTTAGCCCCCACTTTCTTCCCCGTGTACCTGTGCCAGCATCCAGCATTAGTGTGTAGCCATATATTTATTTAGCCCCACTTTCTGCCCCGTGTACCTGTGCCAGCATCCAGCATTAGTGTGTAGCCATATATTTATTTAGCCCCCACTTTCTTGCCCCGTGTACCTGTGCCTATTCATCCAGCCATTAGTGGGTGTAGCCATATATTTATTTAGCCCCCCACTTTCTGCCCCATGTACCTCCTGGTGCCAGCATCCCAGCATTAGTGTGTAGGCCATATATTTATTTAGCCCCCACTTTTCTATCCCTCGTGTTACCTGTGCCAGCATCCACCATTAGTGTGTAGCCATATATTTTATTCACGCCCCCAATTTTCCTGCCCCCGTGTACCTGTGCCGAATCCACCATTAGGTGTAGCCATATATTATTTAGCCCGCAATTTCTGCACCGCTGACCTGTGCCCGCATCGAAAGCATTAGTGGTGTAGCCCATATATTTATTTTAGCCCCACTTTCTGCCCGTGTACCTTTGCCAGAATCAGCATTAGTAGTGTACCATAATTTATTTAGCCCACATTCTACATCCCGTGTACCTGTGCTAGCATCCAGCATTAATTTGGGTGTAGCCATATATTTAATTTAGCCCCATTCCTGCCCCGTACCTGTGCCAGCATCCAGCATTAGTGTGTAGCCATAATATGTATTTTAGCCCACTTCTGCCCGTGTAATGTGCTAACAATCCAGCATTAGTGTGTGCCATATATTATATTTAGCCCCCACTTTCTGCCCCGTGTACCTGTGCCAGCATCAAGCATTAGTGTGTAGCCATATATTTATTTAGCCCCATTTTCTGCCCGTGTACTTGTGCCAGCATCCAGCATTAGTGGTAGCCATATATTTATTTAGCCCCACTTTCTGCCCCGTGTACCTGTGCCAGCATCCAGCATTAGTGTGTAGCCATATATTTATTTAGCCCCCACTTTCTGCCCGTGTACCTGTGCCAGCATCAAGCATTAGTGTGAGCCATATATTTATTTAGCCCCCATTTTCTCCCGTGTACCTGTCCAGCATCCAGCATTAGTGTGTAGCCATATATTTATTTAGCCCCCACTTTCTGCCCCGTGTACCTGTGCCAGCATCTCAGCATTTAGTGTGTAGCACATATATTTATTTAGCCCCCACTTTCTCCCCGTGTACCTGTGCCAGCATCCAGCATTAGTGTGTAGCCATATATTTATTTAGCCCCCACTTCTATCCGTGTATGTGCCAGCATCAGCATTAGTGTGTAGCCATATATTTATTTAGCCCCACTTTCTGCCCGTGTACCTGTGCCAGCATCCAGCATTAGTGTGTAGCCATATATTTATTTAGCCCCCACTTTCTGCCCGTGTACCTGTGCAAGCATCCAGCATTAGTGTGTAGCCATATATTTATTTAGCCCCACTTCTCCCCGTGTACCTGTGCCAGCATCCAGCATTAGTGTGTAGCCATATATTTATTTAGCCCCCACTTTCTGCCCGTGTACCTGTGCCAGCATCAGCATTAGTGTTAGCCATATATTTATTTAGCCCCACTTTCTGCCCCGTTACCTGTGCCAGCATCAGCATTAGTGTGTAGCCATATATTTATTTAGCCCCACTTTCTGCCCCGTGTACCTGTGCCAGCATCCAGCATTAGTGTGTAGCCATATATTTATTTAGCCCCCCATTTCTCCCGTGTACCTGTGCCAGCATCCAGCATTAGTGTGTAGCCATATATTATTTAGCCCCCACTTTCTTGCCCCGTGTACCTGTGCCAGCATCCAGCATTAGTGTGTAGCCATATATTTATTTAGGCCCCCACTTTCTGCCCGTGTACCTGTGCCAGCATCCAGCATTAGTGTGTAGCCCTATATTATTTAGCCCCCACTTTCCTTTCCCCGTGTACCTGTGCCAGCATCCAGCATTAGTGTGTAGCCATATATTTATTTAGCCCCCACTTTCTGCCCCGTGTACCTGTGCCAGCAATCCAGCATTAGTGTGTAGCCATATATTTATTTAGCCCCCACTTTCTGCCCCGTGTACCTGTGCCAGCATCCAGCATTAGTGTGTAGCCATATATTTATTTAGCCCCACTTTCTGCCCCGTGTACCTGTGCCAGCATCCAGCATTAGTGTGTAGCCATATATTTATTTAGCCCCCCACTTTCTGCCCCGTGTACCTGTGCCAGCATCCAGCATTAGTGTGTAGCCATATATTTATTTAGCCCCCACTTTCTGCCCCTGTTACCTGTGCCAGCATCCAGCATTAGTGTGTAGCCATATATTTATTTAGCCCCCACTTTTCTCCCCGTTAACCTGTGCCAGCATCCAGCATTAGTGTGTAGCCATATATTTATTTAGCCCCACTTTCTCCCCGTGTACCTGTGCCAGCATCCAGCATTAGTGTGTAGCCATATATTTATTTAGCCCCCACTTTCTGCCCGTGTACCTGTGCCAGCATCCAGCATTAGTGTGTAGCCATATATTTATTTAGCCCCACTTTCTGCCCCGTGTACCTGTGCCAGCATCCAGCATTAGTGTGTAGCCATATATTATTTAGCCCCCACTTTTCTGCCCCGTTACCTGTGCCAGCATCCAGCATTAGTGTGTAGCCATATATTTATTTAGCCCCACTTTCTTCCGCGTGTACCTGTGCCAGCATCCAGCATTAGTGTGTAGCCATATATTTTTTTAGCCCCCACTTTCTCCCCGTGTACCTGTGCCAGCATCAGCATTAGTGTGTAGCCATATATTTATTTAGCCCCCACTTTCTGCCCCGTGTACCTGTGCCAGCATCCAGCATTAGTGTGTAGCCATAAATTTATTTAGCCCCCACTTTCTGCCCGTGTACCTGTGCCAGCATCCAGCATTAGTGTGTAGCCATATATTTTTAGCCCCCACTTTCTATCCCGTGTACCTGTGCCAGCATCCAGCATTAGTGTGTAGCCATATATTTATTTAGCCCCCACTTTTCTGCCCGTGTACCTGTTTGCCAGATCCAGCATTAGTGTGTAGCCATATATTTATTTAGCCCCACATTCTATGCCCGCTGTACCTGTGCCAGCATCCAGCATTAGTGTGTAGCCATATATTTTATTTAGCCCCCACTTTCTGCCCCGTGTACCTTTGCCAGCATCCAGCATTAGTGTGTAGCCATATATTTATTTAGCCCCCACTTTCTCATCCCGTGTACCTGTGCCAGCATCCAGCATTAGTGTGTAGCCATATATTTATTTAGCCCCCCACTTTCTGCCCCGTGTACCTGTGCAGCATCCAGCATTAGTGTGTAGCCATAATTTTATTTAGCCCCCACTTCTTCCCGTGTACCTGTGCCAGCATCCAGCATTAGTGTGTGCCATATATATTATTTAGCCCCCACTTTCTGCCCGTGTACCTGTGCCAGCATCCAGCATTAGTGTGTAGCCATATATTTATTTAGCCCCCCACTTTCTGCCCGTGTACCTGTGCCAGCATCCAGCATTAGTGTGTAGCCATATATTTATTTAGCCCCCACTTTCTGCCCCGTGTACCTGTGCCAGCATCCAGCATTAGTGTGTAGCCATATATTTATTTAGCCCCACTTTCTGCCTCGTGTACCTGTGCCAGCATCCACCATTAGTGTGTAGCCATATATTTATTTAGCCCCCATTTCCATCCCCGTGTACCTGTGGCCAGTGGAAGGAGGGGGGGGAATGAAAACACACAAGAGGTGGAGAGGGTAGGGAAATGGAATAGGCAGTTAGGGGGAGAGCGGGAACATGGAAAGGGTGTAATGAGGTGTGTGAATGAGAAAGAGAAAGGTGGGCAAATAGGAAAGGTAGAAGTTATGGTGACATTGGGATATGAGGTAAAGTGAGGATGGGGAAGGGATAAATGGGAAAGAAGTGAGGGCAGGTAAATGCTGTAAGATGCCATAGACAGTCACTATTTATTGGGCTGGTGGGGGGCTGTTTGGGCCTCTATGTACTTGAAATGAAAGGGCCTATTTAGTGTCCCAGTTCGGGCTGAAAAAAGGGTGAAGGTGATGTGTAACACGTGTAGCTCTTGAAGGCGCAAATGCAGACTTTGGTGCTGAGCTTAAGATCTTGGGGCTGATATCTGGCAGCCAATACAAGCCAGGCTAAGATGTTGGCCAAACCAGAGAGACAGTATTTTGGTCACAGGGAAATGTTCCCTAATAATTCAAGGCAGAGCACTTAAACCTTTAGAAAGGAATGAGCTCACCCCCCTATTGCTGTCTTGAACAGTCCCTATCTGCCTGTGTTGTGATTGGGCAGTGAGGCACTTTAAACAGAGGATAATGGGGTATACAGGGAACTTGGCTGTGCTGATTCTATTAACAGTCTGTTAAACAAGTGAACTCTGGGAAATGAGACATTATGTAACATGAACAATTATAATATATAATATAATTTTGCCACCCTTTCTTTTTTCCAGGAGCGACGAGTTCCATTACTTCATTTCCGAGTGCCTGCAGAGAGACACATCAAGAAGACCATCTGCAAGGCAACTTCTCTCACACCCTTTCATTGGAGAGATCTGGGGTGAAAGGGGTGTGCAGAGAAATATTGCACAACACCTGCATAGAGGTAAGGGGACCTGCTCATTCTCATATATTCACATGATGCTCAGACTATAACCATTTACTGCTCCCATTCATACAATATTCTCTTGCTTTCCTACATACAAAATCCTTTGATAACTAAAGCCGCCAATAATAAAGGCTTGGATTGTATTAGGGCAGGGGTCAAAAAACTGGGCTAAATATACGGGAAAGATAAACAAGCTGAGATGGGAAAACATGTTATTATTACATAGTTGTAGTTAACCTTTAAATTAGCAGCAAAGGGACCGTGATATAGAACACCCAATAACAAAAACTATAAATGCAAATAGTAACAACAAACAAATGTCAGAATTATTATATACTCACCAACAACATGAATAACTCTGAACAATCTCTCCTTAGGAATGAAGCACTAAAACAACAGAAGGCGGCAGCCATCGGGGGAGGGACGGGGGCATAAATAAGGGGGCCTATTTGTCATACTCGGGCCCCCCACATAACATCTTGGTCCCGATGGCAGCCCTCTATGTTGTCTTCATCATGGAAAACTGAGAAATCGGAGCCAATCAGCAGGAAGCTTCCTGATAGTCTTACAAACTGCGCATGTACACCGGTCTTGGTCTTGGTGCAGGAGGGTGGCATTATGGGTATTTTCTTTACAGAGCTCATGGTTACTGACCATAGCAACCAGTAAGCAAACAAGGTGCTTAATTTGACAACCTGATAGAACCCATAGAATGTCCAGCCCATTGAAAAATTGGTTTATCAATCAATTATAGGAATGATGCATCCTAAATTGTAACTTGCACTTAATATTTTTCTAAAAATGGGGCAATAAAGACCAAAAATAAAAATAGACACTGCATTCCCTTTACTCCATCCATCAGTCTGCAGAAGCCGGGGTCTGCAGGCTGCCTGGGTTTAATGGAATGGAAGGGAATGCAGCATGCAGCTTACACTTACCGCATTTTCACCAGCACTACCGTGTCATTCACCCCAATGTGGCACCATAAACAGGAGCACCTTTAGCTGTTCGGTAGACACCGCATTCCCTTTCACTCCATCCCTCAAACTGCAGAAGCCGGGATCTGCAGGCTGCCTGGGGCCCAATGGAATGGAAGGGAATGCAGCATTCACCTAGCAGCTAGCATGGTGTTCATGCATATGTTGCCACATTGCTTACTGACTTAACATTAACTTAACATTGACTTAACTTAAACCAGCTCCCCAAGGGACTGTCGGGGAATGGAGTGCAACCTGTGCTGAAAGCCTCCTGACTGGAGAAATCCCACGCTTAAGTATTTTCTGACTTACAAACTGAACAGGACAGGCTTCTCTGACTTTTTCTTCCTCTGACCTACCTACACACATATCAGCACACTGGCACAGATACACATTTAGATAATAAGACAAACACTTTCATCCCACTGACATGACTGTCTTTCCTCCCCCCCACCAAAAAATGCCCTTATGACATACCCACACATGCACCCCTCTACATATTTACACACACACACGTGAGTCACAGCTGACAGCAGGGGCAAGCAGTACCATACTGGGGAGTGGATCATCAGGGGATACAGCTGAATATCCCTGCAGCGGGGACAGAGACAGTACAGGGAAGTGGCCGACACCAACCTCAGGACACAGAGCAGCACATCATGATCCATATTTCATCTGGTTATTTATGTGTATTTCTACTGAATATTTCTCCATCTGTCGCTCTGTCACTCATGTCACTTAAAAAGGAATATGGCTAAATACACACAAGTACCTTTATGCCACTGAATGGACCCTGCATTCGTTTTCACCCCGTCCCTCAGACTGCAAAAGCCGGGGTTTGCAGGCTGCCTGGGGTCGGAATGGAATGCAGCATTCACCTGTGGTTTTAATGGCTGCCATATTCCCATCTGTTTCCTTTCCTCTTAACACAGATCCACCAGTGGTGCCTCTTCATTCACCCACAATGTGGCTTTATACACAGAAGCACCCTTACGCTACTTGGTATACGGTGCTTTTCTTTCCACTCCATCCCACAGACTGCAGAAGCCGGGGTCTGCGGGCTGCCAGGGGTCCAATGGAATGGAAGGGAATGCATCATTCACCTAGCAGCTAATGGCGCTCATGTGTATCCTGCCATATTGCTTTCTTTTTCTCTCAACCCGCTTGCCCTGATTCAATATGGCGCATTGATCCTGGGAGCATATCCGACTGCCGTTAAGGAGTCAGGAAGGAATTTTCCCTCATGAAGCAGATTGGCTCTTAGCTTCTGATAGGGTTTTGCCTTCCTCAGGACCAAAAAGCCCAATTTTTATTACCAATAAAGCTGTGACTTATACAGATTAAACACAAAGCTGTTGTGTGTGTCTTTATTCTGGATATTGGGGAGCTGGGAGTAAATTATTTGGTAGGGGTAACATACACAGGAATAGAGATGGTGAAAATAAATTAAATGAAGAAATACGGAAAAGTTACAAAAAAAATCCACATGATCAAAGCTCTAGCAGTGTCAAAGCAGAGAATAACAGGACAATTCCAAGATGCTCCACTCACATCTTGGTCTAGTTTAACCTACAAGTCAAAGTTCTGTGCACATTCAGGCTCTGGAGAAATCTAGTTCACCCTAAAAAGTAATTGGCCAGATCCTCTGCATACACTGGGCATATGATTGGGAGACTTCAGCCTGGAAGTGTGCAATGGCGTACTGGCCAACAGCTAGCAAGTTAATGAGAATCTCAGATGAAGAGGGAAATAAGGAGGACAGGGGTGTAAAAAGAAAGCTAGCACAAAAGAAGGGTAGGGTTAAGTGAATAAACAGAAACAGGAATGTAAAAGTGTGGAAAGCATGACTACGGTTTGGGCTTGATGGGAAAAGGTGAAATTAAAAGGAGTTTGTGAAGAAAGAAGTGGAAAAAATAAAGAAGAATTGGTTAAATCTCCCCTGAATGCCTTCCCACCAGCAATAAAGTAAATCGCTAGAAGGAAGGCATATGTGGCGCTTCGTTAACACTGCCAGTCGATGTTCGGCCACTGAACAGATTGATCTCCAATGTGCAAAGGTTCATCAAAATACACGGCACTTAGAGACCGCAAAATACACCTTGTGCATACTAAATTTATGGCTTAGATTTACCTAATTCATAACCACATGAGCATGTGTTGAAAAACATATACAGGTATGGGATCCCGTATCCGGAAACCCATTATCAAGAAAGCTCTGAATTACGGAAAACCAGTCTCCCATAGACATTTTAATCAAATACAGGTATAGGACCCATTATCCAGAATGCTTGGGACCAAGGGTATTCTGGATAGGGGGGGCATTCCGTAATTTGGATCTCCATAGCTTAAGTCTTAAGTACTAAAGAATCAATAAAACAGTAATTAAACCCTATGGGATTGTTTTGCATCAAATAAGGATTAATTATATCTTAGTTGGGATCAGTTACAAGGTACTGTTTTATTACTACAGAGGAAAAAGGAAATCAGTTTTAAAATTCTGAATTATTTCATTAAAATGGAGTCTATGGGAGATGGGCATTCCATAATTCGGGGCTTTCTGGATAACGGGATTCCAGATAAGGGATCCCATACCTGTACTTCAGAATTTTAAAACTGATTTCCTTTTTCTCTGTAGTAATAAAACAATACCTTGTAACTGATCCCAACTAAAATATAAATAATCTTATTGGATGTAAATCAATCCTATTGGGTTTAATTAATGTTTTATTGATTTTTTTAGTAGACTTAAGGTATGGAGATCCAAATTAGTAAAAGACCCCTTATCCGGAATACCCTTGGTCCCAAGGGTGCACATTTAGTTTTTGGAATGTACACATTCAGGCAAACCTAAAATGGGTAATATTTATTTTTACCCCAAACTACCAAGCGACAAAGCTTTTCTTAAAGTTAGTTGTTTTCATGACATTTCTGAAAATTGCCTAAAATGTTGCAATTTGCCTCATTTATCTTGCACAATTTCTTACATGCATTCAGTGTTGGACTGGATCAGCGGGACACCGGAAAACACATGGTGGACCCGGGCCCTGCCAACCCAGTCCTGCTCCCAGGGCCGCGGTGCAGTTGGGGGCAATCCCGGGTCTGGTGGCTGTTTAGGTGTTAGGGGGGCCCGGGCGCCCTGCACTTACTGGATTAGCTGGGCCTCCCTGCTGTCAGTGAGCTGCACACCTCAGAAGGGGGAGCAGGAGCTCCGGTGCCTGCATGTCCTGTACTCTACACAGCTTTCCGTACTATGTAGGGGAAAGTAAAAGCCACACAGGGATTGGATAGGCTGGAGGAGAAGTTCAAACTTAACCCATCCAATCACTCCTTGGCTCTACTGGACTTTTCCCTACACAGTATGGAAAGCTGTGTAGAGTACAGAATATGCAGGCACCGGAGCTCCTGTCCTCCCATCAAAAGTATTACAAAATGTAAGAGCGCACACCTTCTCTTGTAATAAATAATGGAGGTGCAAAGACATTGGAGAAAACCCATTTAGTAACTTCAAAAATAATCAAAAGGGCAAAAAGTATCTGCACACTCAGAAAAAGTAAATGCCAAAAGAAAAATGTATTAAATACAAAATCACATCATGAGAAATATAGCCCAACGCGTTTCAACCCAGTAAAGGGTCTTCATCAGGGAAAAAAATGATTAGGGGCAGAAAGAAATCATACTCACAACAGAATATATACCCTTGCCTCTTTACCCAGGACATTGCGCTATTTTGCACGCTGCAGAAAACCGCCTCACGTACTTCCGTAAAAAGTCTGCAGCTCACTAACAGCAGGGGGGGGCAGCAAACTGAGTAAGTGTAGCACTTTGTTACAATTTGCCACAATTATCTTGAACAAGTTTTTACAAAGGCAAATCTCCCAAAATATGAATGCCAAAGGTCTACTGAACAGTTTGATGGGCAATATGCGTAGATTTACCTACGTATGTGTTATGTACGGACCCCAAATGAATGAATTTTTTAACCTGCAAACTCAGATTTTGCAAACAGAGTCCCCTGACAAGTTATTATGTTCAGTAAGACCCCCTAACTGTAAAGAGATCCAGAAAACCATATATTATTAGGGAGTACACATTCTGATGAATTCAAAATAAGACTTCTTTCGACACCAAACTACAAAATTGCAAAGTTATGCTAAAAAAAACTAACAACAATGCAAGCATAAAACTGTGATAAAATCACAAAAATCAAATACAATCAGGCAAATCAATGAAATAACAAAATAACTGATTTTTCAGTGTGATAAGTGGTCAGAATAGAAAGCAAATAAAAAGCTAACTTTGGTAAAATGTGTATTGTGTGTAAATGCATGAATGTGTGTGAAAATGTGTGTATATGTGAAAAGAAGGGCCACTTACTATTTCTGCGCACAGGAGGGTCCTTTCCAGCAATGAGGGTCCCAGGACTGCAGGCAGGAAGTGCTTGGGCCGGCTCTGGGGGACGAGAAAGGGAAGCATTAACAGCAGACACTGCGGGTGATCAACCTGACAGCCCCCTTGGTTAGAGGGTTAGGGGGTTAGGGGGGCACCGGACTCTCTGCAGCAGCAGCAAAAGCCGCCAGTGCAGAGAAAGAACCCTTTACTGCTAAGCATACATATACAGGTATGAAATCCCTTATCCGGAAATCCATTATCAAGAAAGCCTGAATTACAGAAATCCTGTCTCCCATAAACTCCATTTTAATCAATAATTATGAATTTTTAAAACTGATTTCCTTTTTCTCTGTAATAATAAAACAGTAACTTGTAATTGATCCCAACCAAGATATAATGATTCCTTATTGGATGCAAAACAATCCTATTGGGTTTAATTCATGTTTTATTGATTTTTTAGTAGACTTAAGGTATGGAGATCCAAATTACAGAAAGACCCCTTATCCGGAATACCCTTGGTCCTGTGCATTCTGTATAACGCATCCTATACATGTACTATAATATGTGCTTGGCAGATAAAACCTTTTCCGGCAAGTATGTATCACATTGGTCCTTGGCAGGAAAAGGGTCAAAGGTGGAATCTTGTGGAAAAAAGTAACAACATTAAACAAAGTGGCTGGCCGGCCTACTAATTACAGCACATAATACGTAAATTATAACATTTCATTAAAATAACATCACTCCATTTAACCCCCCAGCAGTTTATATAGAAACCAAGTTCATAAGAGCAGTGCCCCAAACTGTAGCCGGATTGGCAAAAAGGTTTTTAGATACTGTAGTATATAGTGAGCAGCGCCAATCCCACTCAGCGAGGGCTAACCTGTACAGACTCTATATAATCATTCCATCTCCTTATTTTATGGGCAGAGCAGGGTGATACTTAGTTTCCCAATCACAACAGGACCAATTTCAGGGATATTTAACAACCGGGCTCAGTTCTTTTCCCTCAGTAATGTAAGCACTTAAAGGGGTAGTTCAACTTTGAATTAACTTTTATTCTGATGTAGACATTGATACTCTGAGGCAATTTGCAATTTTTCTTCAATAGCTCTCTAGTTTGGAATTTCAGTAGCTATCTGGTTGCTAGGGTCCTGTTTACCTTAGCAACTATGCAGTGGGTCAAATGAAAGACTGAAATATAAATAGGAGAGAGGCTGAATAGTAAAATAATAAAATAAAACAATATTAATATATTTGTAAACACACAGAGTAAAAGTATTCGGCTGTCGGGGTCAGTGACCCCCATTTGAAAGCTGGAAAGATGTAGAAGTGGAAGGCAAATAGTGTGAAAAATCTAAAAAATAATTAATGAAGACCAAGGGCAAAGTTGCTTAAATAGGACATTCTTCTATAAGATACTAAAAGTTAATGTAAAAGTGACCCACCCCGTTAACTATCAGGAGTTATCAGCCTTCTCACAACACTGCAGGGCACAGATAACACCCTCAGTAACACATGTAATAAGGGACCAAATCTTATACAATCTCCCAGTATCAGGGTTCCTAAAATCCTTACATCTCATCATATCGTTACATGCTGTACAGTTCCTGCAGGACTGAGAACCATGCACCTTAGGAGTATGTGCAGTAAGATAGTTGGAGCCAACGACAAAACTACGTCTATCTCATAACTGGGGGCAGGACAGACTGCCATAGATACCTGCGTACTCACTACTGTTCAGAACCCCATCATCGCTTGTTTATACAAGATATTCTTATATGTCAATCATGTTGAGAATATGGGCAAGGGTTAAATACAAAACACACAAAAGCTTTGCACCAACACAAATATATTTCCAATAAAAGGCAATCTTTATTAATATCAACCACAGGATATATGGAACAGACTGCATTAAAAACAAAAAATACACCTGATCCCTCCCCCAAACCAAGTAAATATCAGGGCATATATATACGCACCCTCAATCAAGATCACAGCTATGAACATGCAGTTACACACGGTTGCAATATTGCAATAATCAAATAAATAAAAGCCACATGCCCCCACCACTCATCTTATAAACCTCCCTATAACTGAATCAAACATAACATGAAAAATACCCAGTGCCACAGTAAGTGGGGGCACAATTATCTCAGTACAATAGCTCAGAGGCAGGTGTAACATAACTGGGGGAAGGTGTCCGCTCACTCCATACATATCGCTGCCCGCGCAGCTTCGTCAGGAGTAGCAAGCGCCACACTGAACCGACTATAAGTAGTAAATGTGAGGGGAGTGTAACCCACGGGTTAGCAAAGTGTGCCCCTTTGGAGTATCCATGTCAGCAGCGCACACATTCTATCTGTGCATGTACGTCCTGCGCGAGAATATTCTCTGCATGTACGTCCTGCCAGGGAATATTCTGTGCATGTACGTCCTGCCAGGGAATATTTTGTGCATGTACGTCCTGCCAGGGAATATTCTGTGCATGTACGTCCTGCCAGGGAATATTCTGTGCATGTACGTCCTGCCAGGGAATATTTTGTGCATGTACGTCCTGCCAGGGAATATTCTGCACATGTACATCCTGCCAGGGAATATTCTGTGCATGTACATCCTGCCAGGGAATATTCTGTGCATGTACGTCCTGCCAGGGAATATTCTGTGCATGTACGTCCTGCCAGGGAATATTCTGTGCATGTACGTCCTGCCAGGGAATATTCTGTGCATGTACGTCCTTCCAGGGAATATTCTGCACATGTACATCCTTCCAGGGAACATTCTGCACATGTACATCCTGCGCGGGAATATTCTGTGCATGTACATCCTGCCAGGGAATATTCTATGCATGTACGTCCTGCCAGGGAATATTCTGTGCATGTACGTCCTGCCAGGGAATATTCTGTGCATGTACGTCCTGCCAGGGAATATTCTATGCATGTACGTCCTGCCAGGGAATATTCTGTGCATGTACATCCTTCCAGGGAATATTCTGCACATGTACATCCTTCCAGGGAATATTCTGTGCATGTACGTCCTTCCAGGGAACATTCTATGCATGTACGTCCTGCCAGGGAATATTCTGTGCATGTACGTCCTGCCCGGGAATATTCTGTTCATGTACGTCCTGCGCGGGAATATTCTGTTAATGTACGTCCTGCCAGGGAATATTCTGTGCATGTACGTCCTGCCCGGGAATATTCTGTGCATGTACGCCCTGCCAGGGAAAATTCTGTGCATGTACGTCCTGCCAGGGAATATTCTGTGCATATACGTCCTGCCAGGGAATATTCTGTGCATGTAGGTTCCATCAAGCGCATGGTGTATATTACTGTGCAAGCTCCAGCAGGATATACAGTGTGTGTCTGTGTGTCAATTGTACCACAATATCCTATTAGGCGCATACAGGCACTGATATTCAATCATTTAAAGGTCAACTTCCCCCTTAATAACAGTGGAACAAATCTACAAGCGAAACCAAGAATGCCGCAGGGGTCATTTATAAGCGGAAGTGCGGCATACAAAGTGCCATTTTAGGCCATTTAACGTAACCATGTTGTATTTTAGCTCAAACACAGCATTTTTACCCCCCTACAATTCCACATGAGCCGGAGACACAACTGCGGCCCAATGGCGCCACCATCTGGAGAAAGCAGGTATGCGCTCAAACTGAGGTGCAAGTCCCGCTAATGTGCCGGGCTAAAGGGAAGTGCTGTGCCCCTACAGGGTACGGTACCACTGGAACCAGGAGCCAATACTTATAGCTGATAGGAACGTGTCACTATTACTTTTATCAGTGTGAATCCCCTAAATATGAATGCCAGGGCGCTACTGGGCAGTTTGGTGCCGGTATGTACAGCATTACATAAGGGTCCGGCCTACAGAGACTCCATCACAATAGCGCATACAATTTATCCCATAGGTCACTTTACCTACTGCAAAATCAATGCACTTACTGCATTTTATGTAGAGTAAAGTTACAAAAAAATCCCCAAATTTACCCAAGAAAGCCATGTATGTTTGGACAGTACACCTTAGGGTGAATCTGAACGGGGTAACCATGTCTCTCTACTCCAAACTACTAAGTTGCAAAACTTTCTGTAAATTAGCGTTTTGAAGCAGCACCTAAACATCACGTTACAGCTTACATTTTACATCATTTCTCCTTAAAAATGAATGGCAGCGCCACGGGGCCCCCGAACAGTTTAATGCCTAATGTGCTTAGGATTACCACTATACTCACTATCCCACAGTTACACTCTGTACCCCTGATACCATCTTGCCTTACTATACTCACTATGCCACAGTTATACTCTGTACCCCTGATACCATCTTGCCTTACTATACTCACTATCCCACAGTTACACTCTGTACCCCTGATACCATCTTGCCTTACTATACTCACTATCCCACAATTACACTCTGTACCCCTGATACCATCTTGCCTTACTATATTCACTATCCCACAGTTACACTCTGTACCCCTGATACCATCTTGCCTTACTATACTCACTATCCCACAGTTACACTCTGTACCCCTGTAAGGGGACGTTTAAAAGAAAAGATTTAAAAATATTCAGTGGGGGGGGGGGCTCCTATACCTCATTCTGCTAAAGGTGACTGACCAATTGTGTAACGGAGAAATTAACACTGCTGGGGGCTGATAAAAATGGGTAGGTAAGGTAAAGGTAGGGTGAGGTAAAACTCAGTGGTGTTGCTGACAGAGGGCGTTAGTTGAAAAATGAATAGGTTAAAATCTGTGCAAGGTACTTAAACTTAATTTCAACTGTAAATGGAAAAAAGACCATATAAGATATCTGGGAATACACCTCACACCCAACTATGCTTCTCTATATAAGGAAAACTATGCTCCCCTCATAACCAAGACACTCAAAGATCTTAATACATGGGACCCCTATACATTATCATGGCTAGGAAGAATCGCTACAGTGAAGATGGTCACCCTACCGAGGCTTCTTTACTACTTTGAGACACTACCGGTGCAAGTTCCTCTCCCCACACTCAAAATGATACAAAAAAGAATAACAACATTTATTTGGTGCTCTAAGAAACACAGAATTTCCCACAAAATCCTAAGCACCCCCATCCCGCATGGGGGTCTAGGAGCCCCTCACATACACAAATATTATCTGGCATCCCATTTACGACAAGCTGCAGCATGGTCGGACAGGGTACACTGTGGGAAGTGGGTGACCGTAGAAAACGATAATGTACAGCCATATACTATCTCCTCACTACTATGGAACATAACTATACCCCCAGACATCAATGGAAAGCTCCTAAATTCCATAAAATGGACTCTTTCCATATGGAAACAGACAAAAGCCCCCCACAACTTTATACAGAAGCCATATAGGCTTACCCAGTGTTTTTCAACCTTTTTTGGGCAAAGGCACACTTGTTTCATGAAAATAATCACAAGGCACACCACCATTAGAAAATGTTAAAAAATTTAACTCTGTGCCCAGCAGCAGTGCCCCCCTAGTACATTGGTGCCCAGCAGCAGTGCCCCCCTAGTACATTGGTGCCAAGAGCAGTGCCCCCCTAGTACATTGGTGCCCTGCCTACGGCACACCAGGCAACATAGTGTGCCGCGGAACAGTGGTTGAAAAACGCTGGGCTAACCTGTCCTGTACGGCCAGTCTGGTTTAAATAAATATATTGTTTCAATGCGTTGGATAGTTTTATTATAAACACGACACTACATATCAGTCATTTAGTATTTATACATTGTTTCATATATTTCTGCCACCAGCAATGATTCACAATGATTCGCAACTTTTTTCAGATAACACACAAGTTAGTAATAACATATTAAGAGAAAAGGGCCGTTAAATGAATGTATTGAATGAATGAATGAATATTGAATGTATTGTATGAATGTACTGTGAGTGCAATAATATATATTATATATCTACAAGTTGCATAGCAATAGCTATCAAAATGTAGCCAAATCTGAATGCAATGGGCTATAGGCAGGAGAGGCAAACAGCTTATCTCTAACGTTCCTGTCTAATATCAATATTGTCTTTATTAGGTGCCTTGTCACAAAGAAATATGGATTTGATCAGATGCTCTATTTGTTGTCTCTTTATATATTTATTCTGCCACTCGCTATCACAATGTATTTAGCAGTAACATTAAAGGGAAGCCCCACTCAGAAACTCTTTTGTAGTGTTACAAAAACCCAATGGTTTTAAAGTTGTCTGTAAATGTTATGACAAACAAACATTTCATGACAAGTGACCAGAGATGACTTCACACACAGCAATGTGACAGTTGGTTTTGTCCGTTGGTTGACTTTGTGGCGAGAGGTAAGTCTGAATCCCCTCTGAGAGATTTTTTGCCAAATAACCCTTATTTTAGCTAAAAAAAGATGGGAAATAGTTGGGTGATGCCCCCCTAGACTAGCGGATGTTGCTCCTCTCACAGATTTTAGTGAATTTGGAGAATTTTAGAGATGACATTAATCTTAGCGCTGGTTGGGAGACACAGACACAGGGTTTGGCAGTTTTGCAGTTCTGCAGCAAATATATATATATTCTTTTGACTGGGGACCCCATAAACATTTGGAGGCCATACAATACATACATTTTTCCTCCCAGTATTGACAGGCTCCTTAGAGTTCTGCCCCTTTGCCCCGGGTATCTGCCCTGCTCTCATGTAGCAACCTTAACATTTAACTGAATACATTTCAATACATTTTTCCTTGCAAAGCAATTGGCACAGAAATGAATGGCGTTGATCTTTTCCCATCAGCCTGTACAGCCCCCTAAAAGCACTGTGACACCAGGACCCACGCTTGGTTGGCAGCACTGCCCGGAGCCCTTCTTTGCACCAAACTTTTGTATCTCTCCCAATCAAATTCTTCATTCTATTAAAGCTTCTAATAATTGGTGCTACTGGTTATTTATAGAGCAGCAAACATATTCAGTAGCGCAGTACAACTGGGAGGGATACAGAAAGGGAACCCTAGTATATACTGCTATAAATGGCAGAGAGGGTCCGGATCACAAGAGCTCATGGTCTCCTCTCTCTCCTGAAATAGAGCGATTTGAGAGACTTCCAGTGATTTGCAGCGACTCCTACCATCCTTGCGATATAGAAGAAGATACAGAAGAAGACACACAAAAGTCTTTTTAAAGACTACACCTTTTCTCCACAGCAGAAGAACAAGAAGAACCTGCCGGACCCATTGTGGTTCACCTGGTAAGGAACCAGCATTTTTCCCTCTGCAATATGTATTACATAGTAGATGAGGTTAAACAAGAGGCACATCCATGGAGTTCTACCCCTAACTCTGATCTTTACTGTGTTTATTTGGGGTCTTTTAATTTGACATCTTTAGATTAACTCTAACCTTCCCAAATCTCTATTTTATATGACAGAGGCAGCAGAGATGGGCATGAGTGCCAGCAGCCGGCAGTACTACGAGTACCGCTATGGGAAGGTAAGCGCCCCTAGTGCTAATAAATACACATTGCTGTGGTATGTGGGCTAAGAAATTCTAATTATTATTACTGAGGATTAAAGAAAACCTGCTGGAGACCTTAATGTCTTCTTGTTTCCTGCATTTCTGTAGATCTCATGGTGGATCCCCCCTGATCGGGACATCTTCGAGATCAGGGATTTTGAAGATCCACGGGCGGGTCCCTATTTGGAGTGCATTAGGGAACAGATAAGAGGAGACATCAGGATGGCACTCTATGATCTGTGGATGGCCAGAGATTGTGTGAAGATCACAAAGTGGTGGCAATTTCGCCTGAAGGCCGACTTCCAAGGGGACTACAGGTACATCAAAGCCCACCTAAAGGGCCTCTACAAAGACCTAGAGGCTATCAACAAGGTCATCCTGACGCGGAACAGCGAGAGATATTAAGGTGCAGTATAGAATCCATCCTTCTTTCCCTTTCTTCTTTCTATGCTGTTTGCTGAAATGGAAATATTCCCTAAATGATGGCTATTTTGTAATGGAAAGGGGCTGATGGATTGAAATCAATTGCAATTCTCAGATTTTATGCAATGTGTGAAGCCCATGTAAGATGCCAACGTTGTGGGGAAAAATACTCACTTGTTCAGTGTTTTAATTTTGCTTCAGCGCCCGATTTGATATTAATGTGCCCCTAAGTGTAATAGGGTTTCTCCAGGGATATCGCTTGCTAAGGTATAAATAAGTTCTTTTGTTTGATTTTTGCAGGTGGCCCTCGGAACTAAAAGGCAAAAGGTAAGATCTGCCCAGATCCACCTTCTCTCCTATCAACCGCAATTCCACCAGCGGTGCCTGCACTCCCATCCACCGTAATTCCACCAGCGGTGCCTGCACTCCCATCCACCGTAATTCCACCAGCGGTGCCTGCACTCCCATCCACCGTAATTCCACCAGCGGTGCTTCCCCTTTCATCTAAAATATGGTTCATACACAAGAGCACCTTAAGGTGCTTGGTAAAAACTGCATTCCCTTTCCATCCATCCCTCAGACTGCAGGAGCCGGGGTCTGCAGGCTGCCTGGGGCCCAATGGAATGGTGTGTATGCTACCATATTCCCTTGTTTCCCTCACCCTGCTTCCCTTGATTATGGCAAGCAGGGTGAAGGCATTGATTCTGGGAGCAAATCCGATTGCCGTTAAGGAGTCAGGAAGGAATTTTTCCCTCTAATGAAGCAGATTGGCTCAAAGCTTCTCAGAGGTTTTTTTTGCCTTCCTCAGAATCAATGAAAAACATAATTTATTATTTGTATTATTAATAAAACTGTGATTTTCACAGATGAACCATCAAGCCGTGTGTGTGTGTCTTTATTCTGGGTATTGGGCTCATTTGGAAGGGGAAACACATAGAGGGGGAGAGACTGTGAGAATAGAACAAATCAGCAAAGTAGAGGCACTGAAAAGTTAAAGAAGAAAGAAAGAGAAATGTACACATGTTGCTGCTTTATAAGAAACCCTGCTTTCCACTGTATGTGTCAGTCTGATTCCTTACACCCCCCAGCACTTCAGTACCTGTGAGTGACACACACCAGTCCTCCTGCGGGTATGGCTGCTCCACCAAGCATTCTCACACCGGGCTAACGGGCTGAGCTTCTGTTTATAATGGGCATTCTTGGCATCCTCCCATCATTCCCCATCATGGCATCCAGCCCTGAGACCAAATCACTGAAGGGTAAAATGCACAACACAATATTCATTGGGCAGATGAGAAGGTGCCTGTGGGTACAAAACCTGCTCCTGTAGGGTTACTATGCAGCCATATTCCCTGGATACACTGAATATTGCCAGGTGAGCAGTAAAGCAAAGAACCCACCCATTCCCTTATCAAAATATATGGACCCCTAGTCCTGCCGGTGCCATCTGAACCAGGTGCAACTGAATGAGGCACCGGGAAGCAGCAGCGGGCAGAACCCCTGTGGCACCGCGCCGTATACAAGAGCAGAATAAAGACCTTCCTAGCATTGCTGGAAACAAACACCAGCATGGCGTAACATTAACATTTCCCTTTACCCCCTAAAGCTTTAAGCTACTGCCAGATGGGACTTATTACCCGCTGTGTGTGGCACCCAGGCCCATGCCAGCGGATTGGCTGATACTTGGCCTGCGTTTATTATACACCGGCTGAGAATCAGCCCCCCCGGCAATAGCTTCAATGAACAGCGATACAACCCAAACCCAACTCTTTCACTTTAATGTGCCAGCGTTGCCCCCCTGTCCCATCTCTGCCCCAAACTGACACACAATTCTGTTACCTTACTAACTCAGTTTTAGAGAAGAGTAACACAATTACTGCTAGAAGTAAAGCTACAGAGGAGAAAGGGTTAATACTGTGCCCCGCGTGTGTATCCCAGTTTGTTACATGCTATTATTCCCATCATTTAGTTATGAAGAATAGACCCCAGTAATGTACAGAGGGGTAACAGCCCAGAGTGGGATCCGCTCTCTGCTTGCCAATAGCGTGCCAGGAATCAGCACCACTGCCAGATATTTGCAGCAATGGAAACGATATTAAACCCCAACGCTGCTCATATTCAGACAAAATCGCCGGTGCTGCTACCTATGGGATTCCCATTACTAGCCGGGCAGAGCAGTTTATATACGGCAGTACAAGCAGACAAACAAGTGCCTGTGCCCTGGGCCGAGCATAGATGGAGCACACAACTAGCAGCTTCATTCTACTTATACTTAATTGTAGTTTGGAGCGTGTTTTGGGGAGACCTGCACCTTTTTCAAGCATCCTGGCAACACTAAAATAAAGTTTAAGCAAGCAGCATTCACCTGCTCTGTGTGTGCTCCTTCCCATTAATACTATGTACTATGTATATAAAACATTGCCTTAAGGTGGATGCAGGGTACTGGGAGTTGTAGCACCAAAGCCACTGGAGCTGCAGGACCATTCATGCGAGTTCCCCCAAGCACAGAAGGTTCCTGCACAGCAGCAGCGGAAGGTAACATAGGTTCAGCAGAACAAGATGGCGTCAGTAGGGCAAGATGTTACCCACCTGCGTACCCACCCCATGTACAGCTTTGTTTGGGTAGCGCCATTGTACCCTGTGCAGGAGCTGAACTAAGGGTTTTACTGTACTACTAATATTTCTATCCCATTCTTTTTCTCTCTTTCAAACCACTATTGGGATGCTAGGGAAAACTGGACCTAGCAACTAGCTGTCTGCTGAAATTCTCCCTAAATATGAATGGTAGCACCATGGGGCCCCCAACAGTTTGATACTAAATGTATATAGGATTACCACTATACTGTACCCCTGATACCATCTTGCCTTACTATACTCACTATCCCACAGTTACACTCTGTACCCCTGATACCATCTTGCCTTACTATACTCACTATCCCACAGTTACACTCTGTACCCCTGATACCATCTTGCCTTACTATACTCACTATCCCACAATCCCACAGTTACGCTCTGTACCCCGGATACCATCTTGCCTTACTATACTCACAATCCCACAGTTACACTCTGTACCCCTGATACCATCTTGCCTTACTATACTCACTATCCCACAGTTACACTCTGTACCCCTGATACCATCTTGCCTTACTATACTCACTATCCCACAGTTACACTCTGTACCCCTGATACCATCTTGCCTTACTATACTCACTATCCCACAGTTATACTCTGTAACCCTGATACCATCTTGCCTTACTATACTCACTATCCCACAGTTACACTCTGTAACCCTGACATCATCTTGTCTTACTATACTTAAGAGGTCATATGACTTAATTGGTACCTAATGTGGTTAATATGTACCTAATGGGGCTATAAAACATACAGGGAGCCATAGATACAGAAATGAGGGCAACCAACCTACTATATACTGTAAGTATCTACTGTACTGTAATGATTGGAAGGAAGTAGAATATTGCTTTGCTCCAAAGGCCACAATGCAACAGCATGGCTAAAGCCCCTTCAGCAGCTCCGTATTATAATTATTCTTATTCTCTATTGCCGAACAGTCCCTCACTCTGCTGTGCTGTAACTATGCTAACTGTTCAGCAATAGCCAGTTTATCTGCAGTGCCAACATCATGTATAATGCCCACAGGGCACATAGCCAGTATATATGCAGTGCCAACATCATATATAATGCCCACAGGGCACACATCCGGTATATATGCAGTGCCAACATCATCTATAATGCCCACAGGGCACAAAGCCGGTATATATGCAGTGCCAACATCATGTATAATGCCCACAGGACAAATAGCCAGTATATATGCAGTGCCAACATCATGTATAATGCCTACAGGACACACAGCTGGTATATATGCAGCGCCAACATCATGTATAATGCCCACAGGGCACACAGCCAGTATATATGCAGTGCCAACATCATTTATAATGCCAACCGGGAACACAGCCATTATATATGAAGAGCCAACATCATGTATAATGCCCACAGGGCACACAGCCAGTATATATGTAGTGCCAACATCATGTATAATGCCCACAGGGCACAAAACCAGTATATATGCAGCGCCAACATCATGTATAATGCACACAGGGCACAAAGCCAGTATATATGCAGCGCCAACATCATGTATAATGCACACAGGACACAAAGCCAGTATATATGCAGTGCCAACACGTCTCCGGTGGGAGCAGGAATTTTTTTTGTCAAAAAGAAAGATGGTTCATCAATGACATTTTTAGAGATTTCCTGGATCTTTTTGTTATAGTCTACCTGGATGACATCTTGGTATTTTCTTCTTCACTGACTGAACATCGTATTCATCTTAGGAGAGTGTTTTCCAGACTACGCACGCATCAATTCTACGCAAAAATTGAGAAGTGTGAATTTGAAAGAACTTCCATCGAGTTCCTTGGGTTTATCATTTCCACTGAAGGTATATCCATGGATCCTTGCAAGATCTCATCAATTCTGGAGTGGCCTACTCCTGGAACTCGGAAAGCTGTCCAAAGATTTGTAGGATTTGCCAATTTTTATCGCAAATTCATAAAGAACTTCTCTAGAGTGATTGCACCTATTACTGCTCTTACCAGTACTTCAAGAAATTTTCTCGCGATGCGCAAGGCGCTTTTGGGGACCTCAAGGGAAGATTCACTTCAGCACCAATTTTGATCCACCCTGATCCTTCCCTTTGTGGTGGAGGTGGATGCGTCCGAGGTTGCTTTAGGGGCTATTTTGTCTCAAAGAATGAAGTCCCTTGGTCATCTACATCCTGTAGCTTTCTTTTCCAGGAGACTGTCTTCTTCAGAAAGAAATTATGATGTCGTGGATCGTGAGCCCCTAGCCATCAAGGCTGCCTTTGAAGAGTGGCGTCATTTCCTAGAAGGGGCACTTCATCCTATTATCATTTTTTCCGATCACAGAAACCTGGAATATCTTCGATCTGCCAAGCGTCTTCATCCTCGGCAAGCCAGATGGGCGTTATTCTTCTCCAGTTTTAATTTTCATGTGACCTATAGACCTGGTACTAAGAATGGGAAGGCCGATGCTCTCTCCCGTATGTATGATGAGCTTGAGGAATCTGCAAATCAGGATGGGACAATACTGAAACCTTCAAATTTTTTGCTATTGCATTCCAGACTTCTTACCCAAATCAAGGCGGACAATCCACTGACTTATGTCTCGCCATGAGGGTCTTTTTCTTCAGCAGGACAAGATTGTGGTTCCCTTATCAGTTCGCACAGAGGTACTGAAGTTTGTGCATGATCATCCTTTGGCTGGACATTCTGGTATTCACAAGACCATTGACCTTGCTTGATGTTTCTTTGTTTGGAACGGTATGGTTAATTACTGTGCTTCTTATGTCAGGTCATATGAGACTTGTGCTAGATACAAGGATATTCACTCTCGGCCAATTGGCCTATTAAGACCTCTTCCAATTCCTGACCAGCCCTGGGAGTCTATTTCCTTGGATTTTGTTGTAGACTTGCCTTTTTCGTCCAGGAATAATACTATATTTGTAGTCGTTGATTGATTGACCAAGATAGCACACTTCATTCCGTTAGCCAGATTACCATCTGCTTCTGCTACAGCTGACGTTTTTATAAGGGAAATTTTTTGTCTACACGGCCTACCCAAAAATATTGTATCTGACCGTGGAACCCAGTTCACTTCATGATTTTGGAAGGCCCTATGTAGTGGGTTAAAGATTGGTCTCTCCTTTTCTACGGTCTTTCATCCACAAACCAATGGACAGACGGAAAGGACCAATCAGACTTTAGAACAGTATTTACGTTGTTTTTCTACGCATTTGCAGGATAATTGGTACTCTATTCTTCCTCTAGCGGAGTTCTGCTACAACAATGCTATCCATTCTTCCACCAAGATGACTCCCTTTTTCTCTAATTTTGGGTTCAATCCAACCATTCTTCCAGATTTACCTAGGGAGATTCAAGTTCCTGCAACTGCTGATAAGCTTTCTTTTCTAAATAATAATTTCAAGCTGCTTCAGCAGTCTATTCATGTGGCTCAGAGCAGATATAAAGAATCTGCAGATAAGAGACGTAGTCCTGATCCAAATTTTAGGGTGGGAGATTCTGTTTGGCTTTCTGCTTGGCATATCAAGTTGACGGTTCCTTCCAAGAAGCTTGGGCAAAGATTTCTGGGTCCATTTCCCATTTCAAGGAGGATTAATCCAGTGGCTTTCAAGCTTAAACTTCCTCCAAGTTTTAAGATACATCCGGTTTTTCACGCCTCCTTGTTAAAGCCAGTTGTTCCTAACACTTTTCCTGGTTGTTGTTCTCCACTTCCTAAACTGTCTGTGTCTGTGGCTGGATCAGAGGAATTTGAGGTACAAGATATTTTAGATTCCAGAATTCACAGGAACTCCAGTATCTTGTCAGTTGGAAGGGGTTTTCTTCAGAAGAAGATTCCTGGGAACCAGTGTCCAATATTCATTCTCCCCGATTATTGTCCCGTTTCCATAAGACACATCCGGAAAAGCCTGGTTCAGTGCGCACCCAGAGGTCGCACCTCGGGGGGGGGGGGGGCAATGCAAGGTGCCTACCTGTAGGGCGCCTACTGCACAAGCGTGGTATCAGGCATCCGGCGCTTCCGGGTCTCGGCGGCGTAATGACGTCAGCCAGCGCGCGCACAGACAGTCAGCATGCGCGCCCACAGACGACCGTGCGCGTTTGCGCATGCGCAGTGCACATAATTAGACGCCGGGTACATTGTTGCATTGCGAAGTAATCGCTACTGTTTCCTGCAAGTGTATTACTGAGCCCTTTTTCCTGATTGCCTTCCTGATTCTTTGACCCTGCTTGTTCCTGGATTTTCTGCACCTGACTCCTGTTGACCTCGGCCTGAATTCTGGACTCCGCTACTCCTCCACCAGCCCTGACCTTCGCCTGTCTGACTTCGTCTCCGCTTAACGTCTATTGGTACCACGTCTATTATCTGTGACCGTTTTCAAGACCTCGGCACAGATCTACCGCGGCACTCTTGCCACTCCTCCACTGCTACAGCCCCATTACCATCCCTGGGTGCTGCTACCTGTGGGAGGTGCAGGTGAGGCTAACTTCCACAACTTCTGGCTCCCGCTAAGGTATTTCGTGACACTTTACATATGATACACAATCAGAATGTTATGTACAAGCAACAAATGACTCCAGTGCTATAGTATAGTGTGAGTGTATTTGTGTATGTGAGTGTATATGTCTGTATGTGTGAGTGTATATGTGAGTGTATGTGTGTATATGTGAGTGTTTATTCCAGTCTGGTAGTTTCTATGATATTAGCAGCAATGGAAATAATATAAAACCCCAATGTTGGTTATTTTCCCACAGAAGAGGAAATCGCTGGTGCTGCTACTTTCCCGGGATCCCCATTACTAACAAGGCAGGGCATTATCAGTTTTTAGCAAGGAGACATAATGTCTGTATTTGCCCCATGTGCTGTAGGCCTAAGGGTAGGGACCTACACAGACAATAGGGAGTAGGAGTCCTCCTCCTACAATCTGGTTCCCTTGCTCGCTCAGAACCTGAGCGGAACAGATGCGGACACCTTTGGAGGGACTGGTTTAAAGCATTATGATGGCTTTTAAATTGTGAGTGTGGCAATTTTTAAATCTATATATTAATAAAAAGGTTTTATGCTATATAGCACTCCTGTTTTATAGAATTTTAAGTCTGCTGTTTGAATAAAAATGGAATTTATTTAAGGCAAGAAAGTTCTTGAAGTCTGTGAGTACCCACTTCGACCATACAGAGTGCCCCAAAGTTAAAGATCAATTACACCACTTTCTATCTGCATGAAAAGGGTGTAGGAACACATTCTTTCCTGTATCTATAGTAACACAGAAAGGTGGAATAGCCCTACAAAGAATACTGCACCATATTTAGATTTTTTTCTTTTTTCCTGGCTTTATATACTACAACCTATTGATCGCTCAGAACCTTGGCAAATGTTCTGGGTTTTGGGTTACCGATCATGACACTTACCAAATTTATATTACTGACTTTGTAAAAAAACTCCCTGGTGCTTGGAATACATGCCCTGGCATAGATACTAAATTACTTGTGAAACAGGGGACTGGGCAATGTACATGGATCAATCCTCTGCCTTTTCTATGCTTGTAGCTAATTTGACCAGATCACTTGCACCTCCATTGCACTGGTACATTATACTAAGCCTTGGAGTGCTCCCACAACCCCCCTTTTTGTGAATTATTTTGAGTTATTCTGTTGGAAGTATGGCCAAACGTCCATACAGTTGTAGCACCTCCAGTCCCCTCCCTTTTGGTAGCCTCACTCAGGCCTTACACAGTAGAATTTTTACAAGATAGAAAAAAAGCAAACAAATGCTATATGCTATATAAACCCCCCCAGAGTTACAAAACATGTAGCCAAAGAAATGCCCTAGGGTTTCGAATGTAACCAGCTGCCCAGGATATTTTCCTTTATTTCATTTATCCGCATTCGGATTTTTTTGTTTTAGAGTTTTTTGAAACCACAATGAAACTCATTCCCATAAATGTCAGTCATTTATTAGAAAATCCAAATTTAAAAAGAACAAACGGAAAGACCACACATTTCCCATTTTAATGAAATTAAAAAATGTTGCAATTTGTCTAGGGAAACTCCTCATTAACTTCTACAGAAAATCCACAACTCTTAGATGTACAGGTATGGGACCCGTTTGACATAAGATAAGGGATCTTTCCGTATTTCAGATCTCCTACCTTTAGTGTGCTAAAAAAATATTTAAACAGTAATTAAACCCAATAGGATTGTTTTGGCTCCAATAAGGTTAATTATATCTTAGTTGGGATCAAGTACAGGTACTGTTTTATTATTACAGAGAAAAGGGAATCATTTAACCATTAAATAAACCCAATAGGGCTGTTCTGCCCCCAATAAGGGGTAATTATATCTTAGTTGGGATCAAGTACAGGTACTGTTTTATTATAACAGAGAAAAGGGAATCATTTAACCAATAAGGGGTAATTATATCTTACTTTTATTATTACAGAGAAAAAGGAAATCATTTTTAAAACTGAATTTTGATTAAAATGGAGTCTACAGGAGATGGCCTTTCTGTAATTTGGAACTTTCTGGATAATGGGTTTCCGGATAAGGGGTCCGATACCTGTATTAGAGTTTTAGCTAAAAAAAAACCAATAAATCAAGGAAAAAAATATGAAAGCTAATAAATTCCCCTCTTAATACAATTTGATATTTCTGTTATGTTTTTGGAAAGTAATATACATGTATTTTGCAGGTCATTTTTTACTGAGAAAAAAGTCTGGGAAGAATCTTCCACTAAATATTATAGGAAACATGGTCTGCCATCAGGCCTGGAGCTGTCAAGAGCTTGATAACATTCTGATTTCTTTAACTTTTTCATTGGAACTAATGTACCTTATGGATGGGCCTTTTTGGTGGTGTCCCATGTTGGGGGGCTTGTAAGGGACTGCTTATTTGTTTTCAGGGCCAGAACTAGGGGGAGGCAGAAGAGGCAGCTGCCTAGGGTGCAACAATGGGGGACGCCAGGCATGTACCTCTCCTGCCTACCCCTAGTCCGTGCTTCCTTGTAATGGCTTCCCCACTTGTCATTGCAGGGTAATGACCCCCCATGGCACACACACGGCGGTGAGGTTGCTGGGGCAAGGTGGCTGACTGGGTTGCCTAGGGTGCCCAGTCGGCTTGGCCCTCCCCTGACAGGTAGAGTCCATTCAGGGCCCTGTGAGTTCTGATGGGGGCCCTGGTTCTAAGGATGCTTTTGTTTGTTTTTATGTGAATCAGTAAGGGCGAGCTTGATTGGTCACAAGTCTCACCATGCAAACACTATCACATATGTACCTGATTATGTGATTGGCTGCCAGTTACTGGCATACCATGCATTATGACTGTGTGCAGCTCTGATTGGCTGAAAGCTGTTAGGGAAGGTGACTTCATGTCTCGTGACAGTGACAGTTATTTCATTTCTGGTTTCAGAGGTAAGTGCAGCAGATACCAACACTGGGGCAGGGGGGCATATTAAAAACAACAATACAAGGGGCAATTTGGGGTGGTTTGGCACCAATGATTTATAGTAGCTTGGGGAGTAGGGCCAAAGCTCCCAAAATAACCCCTTTGGCTCCAAAAATCCACAAATTGGCCCCCGTTGCCTCCTTTTGCCTAGGCAGATGCTTGTCATGAAGCTGTCCATTGGAAATGTCAGTTTGTCTTTCCAAATTACATTTGCTTGATAAGCAGGAAAAGGGGATTCATTTTAGGCAACTTTGCATTTCCCCCAAAAAGCATCCATGGGGGTACAGGGGGTACAACTTCAGGGGGGACAAACCAATGATGGGGTCTAAAACCTGGACTACGATTCCCAGCATCCTCTGTGGTTATAGTTCTAGGGCAATGTGTGTTTGGTGTTTCTTGTTTACTTGTTGCTGCTTTTGAACTGTTAAGCCATTTACTCTGCCTCTCTTTAGCACTTAATACCAAATGTCATTTGGTTACTAGAGTCCCAATCATCCTAGCAACAGTTATTGGTCTCAGCACTAGAGTGGATGGTGGGTAAGGGAAGCCATGAGAAGAAAGACAATGGTACAAATCAGAATAAATGCCTAAAATAAGGATCCCTTGTGTTATGGGTGAAGGGGAACTTATAAGAGCAGGGCGGGTTATGAGAAGCCCCCACGGGCCCACTACACTCCTGGGTCTTTTGAGGTAACAGCGTCATCTGCCCCTATTACACCCCCCCCCCCCCCCGGCAGTAACATACATCGTTAGGGTAATAGCAAAGCGGGTGATTCAGGATGGTTTGCCCCCCAAGTGATTTAAAACTCAGCATGTAACCAACAAAATGACCCCCGCTCATGAAAACCTTTTGTATTATTATTAAAGCTGTTGCTGATTGATATTACTGGTTATTGAGCAGGAAACATATTCAGTAGCGCAGTACCACTGGAATTAATACAGAAAGGGAACCCCAGTATGTATTGCTATGAATGGCAGAGAGGGCCCGACTCACAAGAGCTTACAGTCTCTTCTCTCTATCTCTCTCCCCATAAAGTGAAATATCCGAGCGATTTGAGCAATTTGAGCGACTCGAGCGATTTTCAGTGACTCCCAGCGACAAAGAAAAAGATAAAGAAGACGACGCAGAAAAGTCTTTTTAAAGACTAAAACTTCCATCAAGAGCAGAAGAACAAGAAGAAGAAGAAGAGGAAGAAGAAGAACCTGCCGGCCCCTTGTGGGTCATCTGGTAAGGAACCTGTATTTTCCCCTCTGTAATATGTATTATATAGTAGATGAGGTTAAAAAAAGATACACATTCATGAAGTTTAACCTTTTTGCCTAAATAAAACCTGTATAACTGCTGGCTGATCCAGAGGAGGGTGGGGGCCCTGACAGGAATAATGGTCTGATTTCTGCATCAAATCAAATGGGAAGAGATTGCTTGGAAATGGGCAGGATCTGGGGGGGGGGCAAGGGCTTGTGTTAGTGTAATGGAACAGGCCTGGGTAGGGCGGGGGTACAAGCAAACTATATACATAAGCCTTTGTTTTTAATTGGAACCCCAGTTTCTGGTTGAAAAGGCTTATTATTAAAAAAGGAGTAAATGTGCTGCTGTTATTACAGTACCCCTATATCTGTTCTTTATTGTGTTTATTTGGGGTCTGTATTTTAATATTACATCTTTACATTAACTCTAACCTTCCCAAATCTCTATTTTATATTACAGGGGCAGCAGAGATGGGCATGAGTGCCAGTAGCAGGCAGTACTATGAGTACCGCTATGGAAAGGTAAGCGCCCCTAGTGGTAATAAATACACATTGCTGTGCTATTTGGGCTAATTGTCACTCTCATTATTATCACTGGGATTAAACTTAATGTCTTCTTGTTTCCTGCATTTCTCTAGATCTCATGGTGGATCCCCCCTCATCTGGATGTCTTCGAGATCAGGGATTTTGAGGATCCACGCGCAGGCCCCTATTTGGAGGGCATTAGGGGCCAGATAACGGGTGACATCAAGATGGCCCTGTACGATCTGTGGATGGCAAGGGATTGCATTAAAATAACAAAATGGTGGCGATTCCTTCTCAAGGCCGAGTTCCGAGGGGACTATAAATATATTAAAGCCCACCTAAAAGGCCTCTATAAAGAACTAGAGGCTGTCAACAAGGCCATCCTGATGCGGGACAACGAGAGATATTAAGGTGCCGTATAAAATCTATGCTTTTCTCTCATCTTTCTATGGCCCTTCAAACATATTGGAAAAGGCACCTACTGACAGCACCACTACCAATTTCCTGGGTACCAAGTACAGTTGCACCTCTGTCTAGGTACCCTCATTAGCAGTAGGTAAGAACAACCGAATTCTACCAGCTGTGCCTCCACTACTGCCCAACACATTCCACCAGTGGTGCTACCCCTTCCAGCCGCCACTATTCCACCTGCGGTGCCCCCTACTCAATCCATTATATGGTTTTATACATAACAGCACCCTTAAGCCACAAAGTCATTTGCATTCCTTTTCACTCCACCTCTCAGGCTGCAGAAGCCGGGGTCTGCAGGCTGCCTGGGGTCCAATGGAATGCTGTATTCACCTTGTGGCTTATAGGTTCTCTGTGTATACTGCCATATTGCTGTCTTCCCCTCTTTCTTCCACCAGCGGTGGCCCCCTGCTTACACTGCAGTTCCAACAGCAGTGCCTCCCCCTTTATTCCTTTTCACTCCATCCCTCAGACTGCAGAAGCCGGGGTCTGCAGGCTGCCTGGGGTCCAATGGAATGGAAAGGAATGCACTATTCATCTAGCAGCTTAATGGTGGCCATGTGTATTCTGCTTATTCCCTGTTGTTTCCATCACTCCCATTTCCTTTAAGTATGGCGCATTGATCCTGGGAGCAAATCCGATTGCCGTTGAGGAGTCAGGAAGGAATTTTTCCCTCTAATGAAGCAGATTGGCCAAAGCTTCTCAGAGGTTTTTTTTGCCTTCCTCAGGACCAATAAAAAAGCGCAATGTATTATCTTTATCAACAATAAAGCTGTGACTTACACAGATTTACCACCAAGCGGCTCTGTGTGTTTTATTTTGGTAACTGGGCTCATTTTACAGGGGTAACACATTGAAGAGGAGGGAGTGGGAGAAGTCCTCGTGCGGGTATGGCTGCTCCCCAGAGCATTCTCATACTGGGCTCACAGACTGAGGTTCTAATGGGCATTCTTGGGATCCTCCCACCATTCCCCATCATGGCATGAAGGCTGTATGCTCAGTGCCCCCCACTGGCACATACAGGCATGGAAAAGCTGAGGGTATAGATAAGATCATTTATAAAAGAAACCAGAATTGAATGTGATACTGACATGTGAATGTATCACAGAGCAAATCCTTATAAAAGGGAAATAAAAACAGACGTCTGTGACTGTTTCTCACTGCATAGAGATATTGCCCATATTGTAATATACTTAGTATGAGGAATGGATCCCATTCACCCACAGTCTGGCTCATCCAGTGCCCCCCCATAGGGAATGTAATGCACATGAGCAAACTGGCTCTGCCCTTCCCTCACTCTCCAGCCCTGAGCCCCAATCACTGAAGGGTAAAATGCATTATACAATATTCATTGGGCAGATGAGAAGGTGCCTGTGGGTACAAAGCCTAAACCAGTCCCTGTAGGGTTACTATGGCACCATTTCTCCTGGGTACACAGAATATTAGCAGGTGAGCAATAATGACATTATGGAACCCCCATACTGAGGGGAAGGGAAATCCTTCTGATTTCTGACACACAGGTAACTCTTTTATATGTGTCAAATCCATTCGCATTTCATAATATATGGATCCCTAGTCCTGCCGGTGCCATCTGAACCAGGTGCTTGTGAATGAGGATAAAGGTACCAGGAAGCAGCAGCGGGCAGAACCCCTGTGGCACCGTGCCTTATACAAGAGCAGAATAAAGAGCTTCCAAGCTTTGCTGGATACAAACACCAGCATGGGGAGACATTACAACGGTTCTGGGGCCTCAGGGAAGTTACATATAGAACTTGCCCCTGAGCGTCTGCAAAATCTGGGTGCCCAGCCTAGTCTCCTAGTAGCACCCACACAATAATCTGATACATTGCTGCACTGTAGGGACATTCAGCATCCAATCATGTTTATCTTCTGCTGTATAATATTAAAGGGGTTGCTCATCTTTGAGTAAATATCTATTATAATGTAGAGAGAAATATTCTCAAATAATTTGCAATTGGTCTTTATTTTTATTATTTGTACTTTTTAAATTATTTCAATTTGTGTTCAACAACTCTGCAGTTTGCAGTTACAACAGCTATCTGGTTGCTAGGATCCAAATTACCTTAGCAACCAGGAAGTTTTTGAAATTTTGTAGCAGCAGACAGGAGGCAGGTACAGAGTGCACCATAGGTCGGACATAGAATCCCTGACAAGTTCCCAGTAACATGAAATAAAGTCTCCCAGCCTCTTATTGGCACCTAAAGAACCCATCTACAAACCTGCAGTCTGGGCTCACAGGGAGCAAGCAGCGGGGAAAGCAGGGGCGCAATGAATACACATGCACCCACTCTCATGAAACCACTCAAAATACAGATGTGTGTGTGGCTCTTTATTGGATGAGACTGTCATTTCTCAGAACCTCTAATGTTTTAGCTTAAAGGCCACCTATCATAGCAACATCGATCCCTTACCGGAGGAGTGGGTTATAAGAGCCCACACAACGGTCGGAGGCAAATAATATTTTAGCCAGAAAACTCTTTTGACTTAAGAACAGGCAAGTAATTGGCTGATCCTGTGTCACATGTACAAGTGCATAATGTGCTGACTGGGACTCTCCCCATTTTGCACATGAGTAATTCTCAACATGGCGGCAGGACGCTTCCTAGGGGCAATATCTGCCCAAAATAGTATTGTCCCCAAACCAGAATGAATGTGATTAGCCCACACGTTGGGCGGATTACCGTAATATATATTTCAATGATAGGTGCCCTATAAGTGAGCTGCCTATTGCAGAGAGTAGGGATACATGTGTAGAACTATACAAATACCAGCCGGGGATAACTACTTACCAGCACGGCCTGTCTCTCCTTGGATGCACTTGTGCTCAAGCTCTTCTACTCACTCCTTCAGCTCCACTCTCCCCTCCATCAGGGCAGCAGACTGGAGATAAAATCAGATGAAAGCTCCATGTTACAACATCATATCTCCCACACACCCTCCTGTACAAGATCAAACAACCAAAAATGAATTCCAGGGTTTACTGAGCTGTTTAATGCCCAATATACATGGATCAATAGCATATAAAGGCCCCACAATGAAAAGAAACTTATGTACAAATAAGCACCTTCAACGCATTGTGTCATAAGAGCCTACAAAAGTATGATATATATTCACAAAGGACACATTTTCCAAAGGTTAAAATGGGTAGATATATCTTTCTACTTTCTCGGCTGGCTATTCAGCATCTCAAATAACCAAAGCGTAGGGCTGTAAAATGGGCTGTGCATTAAAAATAAGGCCTCAGGAGTGAAAAGGAAATACGGCTGTAACTCACCCTTAAAAAGAAATATTTAGTCATTTTCAGTATGGCAAAGTCCCCAAATGCTACTTCTGGCATTCACCACTCACAGCCCCCCCCCCCCAACCAAACAACCCCATAAGCAAACATTGCTTGGCTAAATGTTGCTTATTTACATGCTTGTGTTTAAATACATTTCTCAAAAAATAAAGGCAATGCTTAACCAACACAATGTAACTCCAAGTCAATCGCATGTTTGTGGCGGTAATGTGACAAAATGTGGAAAAGTTCAAGGGGGCCGAATACTTTTGCAAGCCACTGTATATGCAGCGCCAACATCATGTATAATGCCCACAGGGCACACAGCCAGTATATATGCAGTGCCAACATCATGTATAATGCCCACAGGGCACATAGCCAGTATATATGCAGTGCCAACATCATGTATAATGCCCAAATAATATATTATGCCAACAGAAAGCAAAGTAAAAACACATGTACATTTCATGGCTGATGCCCTTGAATATATAGTGAAGGGAAAAGAAGAGCAAGTTGGTGGCACAGTGGCAGTTTGGGGCTGGGAAAGAAGCGTGACAGAGAAAGAAGGTTACGTTTGGTGGGAGAGGTGGAAGGGAGTTATCAGAATAGCGGTCAGGGAAACAGGGAGTTTATAGGGAGGGCACTGGGGATTTAGAGAGAAGGTGGCATCAAGGGGTTAATAGTGCCATGTCTGGGGGCAGAGGCAAAAGAGGCTTTGTAAATGTGTAGCAGGAAATGATAAACTATTAATGGGTTAGGGCACCGGCACACAGGGCGTTTTCTTACCCACGATAAACTGAGATACCGCGGGCGAAGAAACGTCCCTAGTTCCCTTCTCACATGCAATAATGGAAATCGCCGGTGGGGAAACCTACAATGCGCTTCCGCTTTCCTAAGTTGCCTCGCGGGGAATCTTTGGGCGACTTGAGAAACCGGAAGCAGCGCGTACGTTTCCCCCCAGTGATTTACATTATTGCCAATGGGAAAGCATTTTCAGGAGAGCAGTCGCCGGCGGTAGCGCAGATTTACTGCGGGCGACTAATCTCCTAGTGTGCCATCATCCTTACCAGGGAGTTGGTAGGGGGCAGAGGCAGAGGGGGCTGAAGAGAGACAGCAGGGAGCAAACACACTGCTAAGGGTTAATATAGAGGGATTTCTCTCCATACTCACCCCCTGCAGCTCCTCTCTGATCCTCCTTCTCTCCTGCTCATGGTATGTGCCCCCACCTGTATAGTCTGGCCAGAAATGGGCCCCTACCCTGATGTACCGCTCCATTAACTCCACACATGCTGAAAAGATCCTAGGAAAATGGGCAATAAGCATTCCATTAACTCCACACATGCCGGTACGATTGTTGGAAAAAGGGCAACAAGCATTCCATTAACTCCACACATGCCGGTACGATCGTTGGAAAAAGGGCAATAAGCATTCCATTAACTCCACACATGCTGGTACGATCCTTGGAAAAAAGGCAATAAGCATTCCATTAACTCCACACATGCCAAAATATTGGTAAAAAATGGGGCAAAAGACGACCATTAACTCCACACATGGCGGTACGATCCGTAGAAAATGGGCAATAAGCATTTCATTAACTCCACACATGCCAAAATGTTGCTGGAAAATGGGGAATAAGACGACCATTAACTCCACACATGCTGGTACGATCCTTGGAAAATGGGCAATAAGCATTCCATTAACTCCACACATGCCGGTACGATCCTTGGAAAAAGGCAATAAGCATTCCATTAACTCCACACATGCCGGTACGATCCTTGGAAAAAGGCAATAAGCATTCCATTAACTGCACACGTGCCGGTACGATCCTTGGAAAATGGGGAATAAACAGTCCATTAACTCCAGAAATGCCTGGAAGATTGGAAAATGGGAAATGAACACTTTGTTAACACCACACAAAATACACTAATTATACACACAGTGAGAAGCAGTGAGAACCATAGCTTCAAATCCATTAAATACACTGATCTCTGAAACCCCAGACCCCTTACCCTTCCAAAAAGCAGGTCTCCTGTAGGCTGCCTTATGTTGTACCTGAAGATCTCAGCATGATAGAGTTCAGAAAGGGCTCAGAAATCTTTTTTTGCCAAATGTTCTGAGTAGCCCCACCTTGTGGTAGGCAGGAGAATAGCACCCAAGCAGGAGAAACCCCTTTAGCTCTTATGAGACTTGGGCCCTATTGGCTATTGGTACCTACACACCAATATTACAACTAAAAAGAAATATATATTAGTTGGTTCAAGAATAAAAATTGAAATGGTAGAGTGAATTATTTCCAATGTAAAAAGTGTAATTCAGAAATAAAGTACCCCATACCTATCAAGCCACAATTCTTTCAGAAGTATAAATGAGGTGCCAACTAGTGATGAGCGAATATGTCCTTTTTTGCAAAAAATTTTTGAGATGGAGATGTGGGGCAACTTTTTTTTTTGCGCACAAATCTTTTCATTTGTTGTGTAACATTTTTTTCTCACTCAATAAACATTTAAGTCAATGGACACTTTTTTTCTCCTCAATTTTACATTGAGCTTTTGGTTTGGTTTTTTTTACGCAACTTTGTTCTCCAAATACATTATAATCAAATTTCTTTTGTAGCAAGTTTTGCCCCAGTTTCAAGGAAAAATTTCACTATGGCGAAATGTGGCGAAATGTGGAATGTTACTGTGAATCCACATGTAGCAAAAAAATGAGCTCATCACTAGTGCCAATAGCTTTCTTTAGATGTGAACTGGAGAGGGACATGGAAAGCTCTAGCTATGGCTCTGCAAGGCTCTTCTATAAAGCACAATAGCCTTATTGTACCCCAACATTCCAGCATTCCCAATGCCCGTCATACTTTTTTTGCATCCGATGACTCTGTCTCTGGCCTTATCAGTTACCTTCCCCTTCATGCCAACTCTGTCCTCCTTCCTTTCTGTGACGTGTCAGCACCCCCACAATGCACCACATTAGAATCCCGCAGGTCTGTCCCATCTTCCTCTTCCCTCAAAAATGAATAAACTCCCTAGCGCAACATTGCGGGTTCTTTCTTGCCTGGACTTGGAACAGTAGCAGGAAGGTTGTGTTGAGGCAGAACTTTGCTCTGAATGGGTGAGTGCCACAGGGTAGGGCTAAACCCTGCTTTTGGATTCAGATTGCATCCCGCTAACTCTACATTATAAGTTATATAACGGGTACCTGTTCCAGAATCAAGAATTAGTGTGTAGCCATATCATTTTTTAGCCCCCACTTTCTGCCCCGTGTACCTGTGCCAGCATCCAGCATTAGTGTGTAGCCATATATATATTTAGCCCCCACTTTCTGCCCCGTGTACCAGTGCCAGCATCAAGCATTAGTGTGTAGCCATATATATATATTTAGCCCGCATTTTCTGCCCCGTGTACCTGTGCCAGCATCAAGCATTAGTGTGTAGCCATATATTTATTTAGCCCCCCCACTTTCTGCCCCGTGTACCTGTGCCAGCATCCAGCATTAGTGTGTAGCCATATTTTTATTTAGCCCCCACTTTCTGTCCCGTGTACCTGTGCCAGCATCAAGCATTAGTGTGTAGCCATATATTTATTTAGCCCCCACTTTCTGCCCCATGTACCTGTTCAAGCATCCAGCATTAGTGTGTAGCCATATATTTATTTAGCCCCCACTTTCTACCCCGTGTACCTGTGCCAGAATCAAGCATTAGTGTGTAGCCATATATTTATTTAGCCCCCACTTTCTGCCCCATGTACCTGTGCCAGTATCAAGCATTAGTGTGTAGCCATATATTTATTTAGCCCCCACTTTCCATTCCATGTACCTGTGCCAGCATCCAGCATTAGTGTGTAGCCATATATTTATTTAGCCCCCACTTTCTGTCCCGTGTACCTGTGCCAGCATCCAGCATTAGTGTGTAGCCATATATTTATTTAGCCCCCACTTTCTGCCCCGTGTACCTGTGCCAGCATCCAGCATTAGTGTGTAGCCATATATTTATTTAGCCCCCACTATCTGCCCCGTGTACCTGTGCCAGCATCCAGCATTAGTGTGTAGCCATATATTTATTTAGCCCCCACTTTCTGTCCCGTGTACCTGTGCCAGCATCCAGCATTAGTGTGTAGCCATATATTTATTTAGCCCCCCCACTTTCTGCCCCGTGTACCTGTGCCAGCATCCAGCATTAGTGTGTAGCCATATTTTTATTTAGCCCCCACTTTCTGTCCCGTGTACCTGTGCCAGCATCAAGCATTAGTGTGTAGCCATATATTTATTTAGCCCCCACTTTCTGCCCCATGTACCTGTTCAAGCATCCAGCATTAGTGTGTAGCCATATATTTATTTAGCCCCCACTTTCTACCCCGTGTACCTGTGCCAGAATCAAGCATTAGTGTGTAGCCATATATTTATTTAGCCCCCACTTTCTGCCCCATGTACCTGTGCCAGTATCAAGCATTAGTGTGTAGCCATATATTTATTTAGCCCCCACTTTCCATTCCGTGTACCTGTGCCAGCATCCAGCATTAGTGTGTAGCCATATATTTATTTAGCCCCCACTTTCTGTCCCGTGTACCTGTGCCAGCATCCAGCATTAGTGTGTAGCCATATATTTATTTAGCCCCCACTTTCTGCCCCGTGTACCTGTGCCAGCATCCAGCATTAGTGTGTAGCCATATATTTATTTAGCCCCCACTTTCTGCCCCGTGTACCTGTGCCAGCATCCAGCATTAGTGTGTAGCCATATATTTATTTAGCCCCCACTTTCTGCCCGTGTACCTGTGCCAGCATCCAGCATTAGTGTGTAGCCATATATTTATTTAGCCCCCACTTTCTGCCCCGTGTACCTGTGCCAGCATCCAGCATTAGTGTGTAGCCATATATTTATTTAGCCCCCACTTTCTGCCCCGTGTACCTGTGCCAGCATCCAGCATTAGTGTGTAGCCATATATTTATTTAGCCCCCACTTTCTGCCCCGTGTACCTGTGCCAGCATCCAGCATTAGTGTGTAGCCATATATTTATTTAGCCCCCACTTTCCATCCCGTGTACCTGTGCCAGCATCCAGCATTAGTGTGTAGCCATATATTTATTTAGCCCCCACTTTCCATCCCGTGTACCTGTGCCAGCATCCAGCATTAGTGTGTAGCCATATATTTATTTAGCCCCCACTTTCCACCCCGTGTACCTGTGCCAGCATCCAGCATTAGTGTGTAGCCATATATTTATTTAGCCCCCACTTTCTGCCCCGTGTACCTGTGCCAGCATCCAGCATTAGTGTGTAGCCATATATTTATTTAGCCCCCACTTTCTGCCCCGTGTACCTGTGCCAGCATCCAGCATTAGTGTGTAGCCATATATTTATTTAGCCCCCACTTTCAACCCCGTGTACCTGTGCCAGTATCAAGCATTAGTGTGTAGCCATATATTTATTTAGCCCCCACTTTCTGCCCCGTGTACCTGTGCCAGCATCCAGCATTAGTGTGTAGCCATATATTTATTTAGCCCCCACTTTCTGCCCCGTGTACCTGTGCCAGCATCAAGCATTAGTGTGTAGCCATATATTTATTTAGCCCCCACTTTCAACCCCGTGTACCTGTGCCAGTATCAACCATTAGTGTGTAGCCATATATTTATTTAGCCCCCACTTTCCATCCCGTGTACCTGTGCCAGCATCCAGCATTAGTGTGTAGCAATATATTTATTGGGCCCCCACTTTCCATCCCGTGTACCTGTGCCAGAATCCAGCATTAGTGTGTAGCCATATATTTATTTAGCCCCCACTTTCCACCCTGTGTACCTGTGCCAGCATCCAGCATTAGTGTGTGTCCATATATTTATTTAGCCCCCACTTTCTGCCCCGTGTACCTGTGCCAGCATCCAGCATTAGTGTGTGTCCATATATTTATTTAGCCCCCACTTTCCACCCTGTGTACCTGTGCCACCATCCAGCATTAGTGTGTGTCCATATATTTATTTAGCCCCCACTTTCTGCCCCGTGTACCTGTGCCAGCATCCAGCATTAGTGTGTGTCCATATATTTATTTAGCCCCCACTTTCTGCCCCGCGTACCTGTGCCAGCATCAAGCATTAGTGTGTAGCCATATATTTATTTAGCCCCCACATTCTGCCCTGTGTACCTGTGCCAGCATCCAGCATTAGTGTGTGTCCATATATTTATTTAGCCCCCACTTTCTGCCCCGTGTACCTGTGCCAGCATCCAGCATTAGTGTGTAGCCATATATTTAGCCCCCACTTTCTGCCCCGTGTACCTGTGCCAGCATCCAGCATTAGTGTGTAGCCATATATTTATTTAGCCCCCACTTTCTGCCCCGTGTACCTGTGCCAGCATCCAGCATAAGTGTGTAGCCATATATTTATTTAGCGTCCACTTTCTGCCCCGTGTACCTGTGCCAGCATCAAGCATTGGTGTGTAGCCATATATTTATTTAGCCCCCACATTCTGCCCTGTGTACCTGTGCCAGCATCCAGCATTAGTGTGTGTCCATATATTTATTTAGCCCCCACTTTATGCCCCGTGTACCTGTGCCAGCATCCAGCATTAGTGTGTAGCCATATATTTATTTAGCCCCCACTTTCTGCCCCGTGTACCTGTGCCAGCATCCAGCATTAGTGTGTAGCCATATATTTATTTAGCCCCCCCCACTTTCTGCCCCGTGTACCTGTGCCAGCATCCAGCATTAGTGTGTAGCCATATAATTATTTAGCCCCCCCCACTTTCTGCCCCGTGTACCTGTGCCAACATCCAGCATTAGTTTGTAGCCATATATTTATTTAGCCCCCACTTTCTGCCCCGTGTACCTGTGCCAGCATCCAGCATTAGTGTGTAGCCATATATTTATTTAGCCCCCCCCACTTTCTGCCCCGTGTACCTGTGCCAGCATCCAGCATTAGTGTGTAGCCATATAATTATTTAGCCCCCCCCACTTTCTGCCCCGTGTACCTGTGCCACCATCCAGCATTAGTTTGTAGCCATATATTTATTTAGCCCCCACTTTCTGCCCCGTGTACCTGTGCCAGCATCAAGCATTAGTGTGTAGCCATTTATTTATTTAGCCCCCACTTTCTGCCCCGTGTACCTGTGCCAGCATCAAGCATTAGTGTGTAACCATATATTTATTTAGCCCCCACTTTCTGCCCCGTGTACCTGTGCCAGCATCCAGCATTAGTGTGTAGCCATATATTTATTTAGCCCCCACTTTCTGCCCCGTGTACCTGTGCCAGCATCCAGCATTAGTGTGTAGCCATATATTTATTTAGCCCCCACTTTCTGCCCCGTGTACCTGTGCCAGCATCCAGCATTAGTGTGTAGCCATATATTTATTTAGCCCCCACTTTCTGCCCCGTGTACCTGTGCCAGCATCCAGCATTAGTGTGTAGCCATATATTTATTTAGCCCCCCACTTTCTGCCCCGTGTACCTGTGCCAGCATCCAGCATTAGTGTGTAGCCATATATTTATTTAGCCCCCACTTTCTGCCCCGTGTACCTGTGCCAGCATCCAGCATTAGTGTGTAGCCATATATTTATTTAGCCCCCACTTTCTGCCCCGTGTACCTGTGCCAGCATCCAGCATTAGTGTGTAGCCATATATTTATTTAGCCCCCACTTTCTGCCCCGTGTACCTGTGCCAGCATCCAGCATTAGTGTGTAGCCATATATTTATTTAGCCCCCACTTTCTGCCCCGTGTACCTGTGCCAGCATCCAGCATTAGTGTGTAGCCATATATTTATTTAGCCCCCACTTTCTGCCCCGTGTACCTGTGCCAGCATCCAGCATTAGTGTGTAGCCATATATTTATTTAGCCCCCACTTTCTGCCCCGTGTACCTGTGCCAGCATCCAGCATTAGTGTGTAGCCATATATTTATTTAGCCCCCACTTTCTGCCCCGTGTACCTGTGCCAGCATCCAGCATTAGTGTGTAGCCATATATTTATTTAGCCCCCACTTTCTATCCCGTGTACCTGTGCCAGCATCCAGCATTAGTGTGTAGCCATATATTTATTTAGCCCCCACTTTCTGCCCCGTGTACCTGTGCCAGCATCCAGCATTAGTGTGTAGCCATATATTTATTTAGCCTCCACTTTCTGCCCCGTGTACCTGTGCCAGCATCCAGCATTAGTGTGTAGCCATATATTTATTTAGCCCCCACTTTCTGCCCCGTGTACCTGTGCTAGCATCCAGCATTAGTGTGTAGCCATATATTTATTTAGCCCCCACTTTCCATCCCGTGTACCTGTGCCAACATCCAGCATTAGTGTGTAGCCATATAATTATTTAGCCCCCCCCACTTTCTGCCCCGTGTACCTGTGCCAGCATCCAGCATTAGTGTGTAGCCATATATTTATTTAGCCCCCCCCACTTTCTGCCCCGTGTACCTGTGCCAGCATCCAGCATTAGTGTGTTGCCATATATTTATTTAGCCCCCCCCACTTTCTGCCCCGTGTACCTGTGCCAACATCCAGCATTAGTTTGTAGCCATTTATTTATTTAGCCCCCACTTTCTGCCCCGTGTACCTGTGCCAGCATCCAGCATTAGTGTGTAGCCATATATTTATTTAGCCCCCACTTTCTGCCCCGTATACCTGTGCCAGCATCAAGCATTAGTGTGTAACCATATATTTATTTAGCCCCCACTTTCTGCCCTGTGTACCTGTGCCAGCATCAAGCATTAGTGTGTAGCCATATATTTATTTAGCCCCCACTTTCCATCCTGTGTACCTGTGCCAACATCCAGCATTAGTGTGTAGCCACATATTTATTTAGGCCCCCACTTTCCACCCCGTGTACCTGTGCCAGCATCCAGCATTAGTGTGTAGCCATATATTTATTTAGCCCCCACTATCTGCCCCGTGTACCTGTGCCAGCATCCAGCATTAGTGTGTAGCCATATATTTATTTAGCCCCCACTTTCTGCCCCGTGTACCTGTGCCAGCATCCAGCATTAGTGTGTAGCCATATATTTATTTAGCCCCCACTTTCTGCCCCGTGTACCTGTGCCAGCATCCAGCATTAGTGTGTAGCCATATATTTATTTAGCCCCCCCCCCCCACTTTCTGCCCCGTGTACCTGTGCCAGCATCCAGCATTAGTGTGTAGCCATATATTTATTTAGCCCCCACTTTCCATCCCGTGTACCTGTGCCAGCATCCAGCATTAGTGTGTAGCCATATATTTATTTAGCCCCCACTTTCCATCCTGTGTACCTGTGCCAACATCCAGCATTAGTGTGTAGCCACATATTTATTTAGGCCCCCACTTTCCACCCCGTGTACCTGTGCCAGCATCCAGCATTAGTGTGTAGCCATATATTTATTTAGCCCCCACTATCTGCCCCGTGTACCTGTGCCAGCATCCAGCATTAGTGTGTAGCCATATATTTATTTAGCCCCCACTTTCTGCCCCGTGTACCTGTGCCAGCATCCAGCATTAGTGTGTAGCCATATATTTATTTAGCCCCCACTTTCTGCCCCGTGTACCTGTGCCAGCATCCAGCATTAGTGTGTAGCCATATATTTATTTAGCCCCCACTTTCAACCCCGTGTACCTGTGCCAGTATCAAGCATTAGTGTGTAGCCATATATTTATTTAGCCCCCACTTTCTGCCCCGTGTACCTGTGCCAGCATCCAGCATTAGTGTGTAGCCATATATTTATTTAGCCCCCACTTTCTGCCCCGTGTACCTGTGCCAGCATCAAGCATTAGTGTGTAGCCATATATTTATTTAGCCCCCACTTTCAACCCCGTGTACCTGTGCCAGTATCAACCATTAGTGTGTAGCCATATATTTATTTAGCCCCCACTTTCTGCCCCGTGTACCTGTGCCAGCATCCAGCATTAGTGTGTAGCCATATATTTATTGGGCCCCCACTTTCCATCCCGTGTACCTGTGCCAGAATCCAGCATTAGTGTGTAGCCATATATTTATTTAGCCCCCACTTTCCACCCTGTGTACCTGTGCCAGCATCCAGCATTAGTGTGTGTCCATATATTTATTTAGCCCCCACTTTCTGCCCCGTGTACCTGTGCCAGCATCCAGCATTAGTGTGTGTCCATATATTTATTTAGCCCCCACTTTCCACCCTGTGTACCTGTGCCACCATCCAGCATTAGTGTGTGTCCATATATTTATTTAGCCCCCACTTTCTGCCCCGTGTACCTGTGCCAGCATCCAGCATTAGTGTGTGTCCATATATTTATTTAGCCCCCACTTTCTGCCCCGCGTACCTGTGCCAGCATCAAGCATTAGTGTGTAGCCATATATTTATTTAGCCCCCACATTCTGCCCTGTGTACCTGTGCCAGCATCCAGCATTAGTGTGTGTCCATATATTTATTTAGCCCCCACTTTCTGCCCCGTGTACCTGTGCCAGCATCCAGCATTAGTGTGTAGCCATATATTTATTTAGCCCCCACTTTCTGCCCTGTGTACCTGTGCCAGCATCCAGCATTAGTGTGTAGCCATATATTTATTTAGCCCCCACTTTCTGCCCCGTGTACCTGTGCCAGCATCCAGCATTAGTGTGTAGCCATATATTTATTTAGCCCCCACTTTCTGCCCCGTGTACCTGTGCCAGCATCCAGCATTAGTGTGTAGCCATATATTTATTTAGCCCCCACTTTCTGCCCCGTGTACCTGTGCCAGCATCCAGCATTAGTGTGTAGCCATATATTTATTTAGCCCCCACTTTCTGCCCCGTGTACCTGTGCCAGCATCAAGCATTAGTGTGTAGCCATATATTTATTTAGCCCCCACTTTCTGCCCCGTGTACCTGTGCCAGCATCCAGCATTAGTGTGTGTCCATATATTTATTTAGCCCCCACTTTCTGCCCCGTGTACCTGTGCCAGCATCCAGCATTAGTGTGTAGCCATATATTTATTTAGCCCCCACTTTCTGCCCCGTGTACCTGTGCCAGCATCCAGCATTAGTGTGTAGCCATATATTTATTTAGCCCCCCCACTTTCTGCCCCGTGTACCTGTGCCAGCATCCAGCATTAGTGTGTAGCCATATATTATTTAGCCCCCCCACTTTCTGCCCCGTGTACCTGTGCCAGCATCCAGCATTAGTGTGTAGCCATATATTTATTTAGCCCCCACTTTCTGCCCCGTGTACCTGTGCCAGCATCAAGCATTAGTGTGTAGCCATTATTTATTTAGCCCCCACTTTCAGCCCCGTGTACCTGTGCCAGCATCCAGCATTAGTGTGTAGCCATATATTTATTTAGCCCCCACTTTCTGCCCCGTGTACCTGTGCCAGCATCCAGCATTAGTGTGTAGCCAAATATTTATTTAGCCCCCACATTCTGCCCCGTGTACCTGTGCCAGCATCCAGCATTAGTGTGTAGCCATATATTTATTAGCCCCCACTTTCTGCCCCGTGTACCTGTGCCAGCATCCAGCATTAGTGTGTAGCCATATATTTATTTAGCCCCCACTTTCTGCCCCGTGTACCTGTGCCAGCATCCAGCATTAGTGTGTAGCCATATATTTATTTAGCCCCCACTTTCTATCCCGTGTACCTGTGCCAGCATCCAGCATTAGTGTGTAGCCATATATTTATTTAGCCCCCACTTTCTATCCCGTGTACCTGTGCCAGCATCCAGCATTAGTGTGTAGCCATATATTTATTTAGCCCCCACTTTCTATCCCGTGTACCTGTGCCAGCATCCAGCATTAGTGTGTAGCCATATATTTATTTAGCCCCCCCCCCCACTTTCTGCCCCGTGTACCTGTGCCAGCATCCAGCATTAGTGTGTAGCCATATATTTATTTAGCCCCCACTTTCCATCCCGTGTACCTGTGCCAGCATCCAGCATTAGTGTGTAGCCATATATTTATTTAGCCCCCCACTTTCTGCCCCGTGTACCTGTGCCAGCATCCAGCATTAGTGTGTAGCCATATATTTATTTAGCCCCCCACTTTCTGCCCCGTGTACCTGTGCCAGCATCCAGCATTAGTGTGTAGCCATATATTTATTTAGCCCCCCCACTTTCTGCCCCGTGTACCTGTGCCAGCATCCAGCATTAGTGTGTAGCCATATATTTATTTAGCCCCCACTTTCTGCCCCGTGTACCTGTGCCAGCATCCAGCATTAGTGTGTAGCCATATATTTATTTAGCCCCCACTTTCTGCCCCGTGTACCTGTGCCAGCATCCAGCATTAGTGTGTAGCCATATATTTATTTAGCCCCCCCACTTTCTGCCCCGTGTACCTGTGCCAGCATCCAGCATTAGTGTGTAGCCATATATTTATTTAGCCCCCACTTTCTGCCCCGTGTACCTGTGCCAGCATCCAGCATTAGTGTGTAGCCATATATTTATTTAGCCCCCACTTTCTGCCCCGTGTACCTGTGCCAGCATCCAGCATTAGTGTGTAGCCATATATTTATTTAGCCCCCACTTTCTGCCCCGTGTACCTGTGCCAGCATCAAGCATTAGTGTGTAGCCATATATTTATTTAGCCCCCACTTTCTGCCCGTGTACCTGTGCCAGCATCCAGCATTAGTGTGTAGCCATATATTTATTTAGCCCCCACTTTCTGCCCCGTGTACCTGTGCCAGCATCCAGCATTAGTGTGTAGCCATATATTTATTTAGCCCCCACTTTCTGCCCCGTGTACCTGTGCCAGCATCCAGCATTAGTGTGTAGCCATATATTTATTTAGCCCCCACTTTCTGCCCCGTGTACCTGTGCCAGCATCCAGCATTAGTGTGTAGCCATATATTTATTTAGCCCCCACTTTCTGCCCCGTGTACCTGTGCCAGCATCCAGCATTAGTGTGTAGCCATATATTTATTTACCCCCCACTTTCTGCCCCGTGTACCTGTGCCAGCATCCAGCATTAGTGTGTAGCCATATATTTATTTAGCCCCCACTTTCTGCCCCGTGTACCTGTGCCAGCATCCAGCATTAGTGTGTAGCCATATATTTATTTAGCCCCCACTTTCTGCCCGTGTACCTGTGCCAGCATCCAGCATTAGTGTGTAGCCATATATTTATTTAGCCCCCACTTTCTGCCCCGTGTACCTGTGCCAGCATCCAGCATTAGTGTGTAGCCATATATTTATTTAGCCCCCACTTTCTGCCCCGTGTACCTGTGCCAGCATCCAGCATTAGTGTGTAGCCATATATTTATTTAGCCCCCACTTTCTGCCCCGTGTACCTGTGCCAGCATCCAGCATTAGTGTGTAGCCATATATTTATTTAGCCCCCACTTTCTGCCCCGTGTACCTGTGCCAGCATCCAGCATTAGTGTGTAGCCATATATTTATTTAGCCCCCACTTTCTGCCCCGTGTACCTGTGCCAGCATCCAGCATTAGTGTGTAGCCATATATTTATTTAGCCCCCACTTTCTGCCCCGTGTACCTGTGCCAGCATCCAGCATTAGTGTGTAGCCATATATTTATTTAGCCCCCACTTTCTGCCCCGTGTACCTGTGCCAGCATCCAGCATTAGTGTGTAGCCATATATTTATTTAGCCCCCACTTTCTGCCCCGTGTACCTGTGCCAGCATCCAGCATTAGTGTGTAGCCATATATTTATTTAGCCCCCACTTTCTGCCCCGTGTACCTGTGCCAGCATCCAGCATTAGTGTGTAGCCATATATTTATTTAGCCCCCACTTTCCTTCCCGTGTACCTGTGCCAGCATCCAGCATTAGTGTGTAGCCATATATTTATTTAGCCCCCACTTTCCATCCCGTGTACCTGTGCCAGCATCCAGCATTAGTGTGTAGCCATATATTTATTTAGCCCCCACTTTCCATCCCGTGTACCTGTGCCAGCATCCAGCATTAGTGTGTAGCCATATATTTATTTAGCCCCCACTTTCTGCCCCGTGTACCTGTGCCAGCATCCAGCATTAGTGTGTAGCCATATATTTATTTAGCCCCCACTTTCTGCCCCGTGTACCTGTGCCAGCATCCAGCATTAGTGTGTAGCCATATATTTATTTAGCCCCCACTTTCTCCCCGTGTACCTGTGCCAGCATCCAGCATTAGTGTGTAGCCATATATTTATTTAGCCCCCACTTTCTGCCCCGTGTACCTGTGCCAGCATCCAGCATTAGTGTGTAGCCATATATTTATTTAGCCCCCACTTTCTGCCCCGTGTACCTGTGCCAGCATCCAGCATTAGTGTGTAGCCATATATTTATTTAGCCCCCACTTTCTGCCCCGTGTACCTGTGCCAGCATCCAGCATTAGTGTGTAGCCATATATTATTTAGCCCCCACTTTCTACCCCGTGTACCTGTGCCAGCATCCAGCATTAGTGTGTAGCCATATATTTATTTAGCCCCCACTTTCTGCCCCGTGTACCTGTGCCAGCATCCAGCATTAGTGTGTAGCCATATATTATTTAGCCCCCACTTTCTGCCCCGTGTACCTGTGCCAGCATCCAGCATTAGTGTGTAGCCATATATTTATTTAGCCCCCACTTTCGCCCCGTGTACCTGTGCCAGCAATCCAGCATTAGTGTGTAGCCATATATTTATTAGCCCCCACTTCTGCCCCGTGTACCTGTGCCAGCATCCAGCATTAGTGTGTAGCCATATATTTATTTAGCCCCCACTTTCTGCCCCGTGTACCTGTGCCAGCATCCAGCATTAGTGTGTAGCCATATATTTATTTAGCCCCCACTTTCATGCCCCGTGTACCTGTGCCAGCATCCAGCATTAGTGTGTAGCCATATATTTATTTAGCCCCCCACTTTCCTCCCGTGTACCTGTGCCAGCATCCAGCATTAGTGTGTAGCCATATAATTATTTAGCCCCCCCACTTTCTGCCCGTGTACCTGTGCCAGCATCCAGCATTAGTGTGTAGCCATATATTTATTTAGCCCCCACTTTCTGCCCCGTGTACCTGTGCCAGCATCCAGCATTAGTGTGTAGCCATATATTTATTTAGCCCCCACTTTCTGCCCCGTGTACCTGTGCCAGCATCCAGCATTAGTGTGTAGCCATATATTTATTTAGCCCCCACTTTCTGCCCCGTGTACCTGTGCCAGCATCCAGCATTAGTGTGTAGCCATATATTTATTTAGCCCCCACTTTCTGCCCCGTGTACCTGTGCCAGCATCCAGCATTAGTGTGTAGCCATATATTTATTTAGCCCCCACTTTCTGCCCCGTGTACCTGTGCCAGCATCCAGCATTAGTGTGTAGCCATATATTTATTTAGCCCCCACTTTCTGCCCCGTGTACCTGTGCCAGCATCCAGCATTAGTGTGTAGCCATATATTTATTTAGCCCCCACTTTCTGCCCCGTGTACCTGTGCCAGCATCCAGCATTAGTGTGTAGCCATATATTTATTTAGCCCCACTTTCTGCCCCGTGTACCTGTGCCAGCATCCAGCATTAGTGTGTAGCCATATATTTATTTAGCCCCCACTTTCTGCCCCGTGTACCTGTGCCAGCATCCAGCATTAGTGTGTAGCCATATATTTATTTAGCCCCCACTTTCTGCCCCGTGTACCTGTGCCAGCATCCAGCATTAGTGTGTAGCCATATATTTATTTAGCCCCCACTTTCTGCCCCGTGTACCTGTGCCAGCATCCAGCATTAGTGTGTAGCCATATATTTATTTAGCCCCCACTTTCTGCCCCGTGTACCTGTGCCAGCATCCAGCATTAGTGTGTAGCCATATATTTATTTAGCCCCCACTTTCTGCCCCGTGTACCTGTGCCAGCATCCAGCATTAGTGTGTAGCCATATATTTATTTAGCCCCCACTTTCTGCCCCGTGTACCTGTGCCAGCATCCAGCATTAGTGTGTAGCCATATATTTATTTAGCCCCCACTTTCTGCCCCGTGTACCTGTGCCAGCATCCAGCATTAGTGTGTAGCCATATATTTATTTAGCCCCCACTTTCTGCCCCGTGTACCTGTGCCAGCATCCAGCATTAGTGTGTAGCCATATATTTATTTAGCCCCCACTTTCTGCCCCGTGTACCTGTGCCAGCATCCAGCATTAGTGTGTAGCCATATATTTATTTAGCCCCCACTTTCTGCCCCGTGTACCTGTGCCAGCATCCAGCATTAGTGTGTAGCCATATATTTATTTAGCCCCCACTTTCTGCCCCGTGTACCTGTGCCAGCATCCAGCATTAGTGTGTAGCCATATATTTATTTAGCCCCCACTTTCTGCCCCGTGTACCTGTGCCAGCATCCAGCATTAGTGTGTAGCCATATATTTATTTAGCCCCCACTTTCTGCCCCGTGTACCTGTGCCAGCATCCAGCATTAGTGTGTAGCCATATATTTATTTAGCCCCACTTTCTGCCCCGTGTACCTGTGCCAGCATCCAGCATTAGTGTGTAGCCATATATTTATTTAGCCCCCCACTTTCTGCCCCGTGTACCTGTGCCAGCATCCAGCATTAGTGTGTAGCCATATATTTATTTAGCCCCCACTTTCTGCCCCGTGTACCTGTGCCAGCATCCAAGCATTAGTGTGTAGCCCATATATTTATTTAGCCCCCCACTTTCTGCCCCGTGTACCTGTGCCAGCATCCAGCATTAGTGTGTAGCCATATATTATTTAGCCCCCACTTTCTGCCCCGTGTACCTGTGCCAGCATCCAGCATTAGTGTGTAGCCATATATTTATTTAGCCCCCACTTTCTGCCCCGTGTACCTGTGCCAGCATCCAGCATTAGTGTGTAGCCATATATTTATTTAGCCCCCACTTTCTGCCCCGTGTACCTGTGCCAGCATCCAGCATTAGTGTGTAGCCATATATTTATTTAGCCCCCCACTTTCTGCCCGTGTACCTGTGCCAGCATCCAGCATTAGTGTGTAGCCATATATTTATTTAGCCCCCACTTTCTGCCCCGTGTACCTGTGCCAGCATCCAGCATTAGTGTGTAGCCATATATTTATTTAGCCCCCACTTTCTGCCCGTGTACCTGTGCCAGCATCCAGCATTAGTGTGTAGCCATATATTTATTTAGCCCCACTTTCTGCCCCGTGTACCTGTGCCAGCATCCAGCATTAGTGTGTAGCCATATATTTATTTAGCCCCCACTTTCTGCCCCGTGTACCTGTGCCAGCATCCAGCATTAGTGTGTAGCCATATATTATTTAGCCCCCACTTTCTGCCCCGTGTACCTGTGCCAGCATCCAGCATTAGTGTGTAGCCATATATTTATTTAGCCCCCACTTTCTTGCCCCGTGTACCTGTGCCAGCATCCAGCATTAGTGTGTAGCCATATATTTATTTAGCCCCCCCACTTTCTGCCCCGTGTACCTGTGCCAGCATCCAGCATTAGTGTGTAGCCATATATTTATTTAGCCCCCCCACTTTCTGCCCCGTGTACCTGTGCCAGCATCCAGCATTAGTGTGTAGCCATATATTTATTTAGCCCCCACTTTCTGCCCCGTGTACCTGTGCCAGCATCCAGCATTAGTGTGTAGCCATATATTTATTTAGCCCCCACTTTCTGCCCCGTGTACCTGTGCCAGCATCCAGCATTAGTGTGTAGCCATATATTTATTTAGCCCCCACTTTCTGCCCCGTGTACCTGTGCCAGCATCCAGCATTAGTGTGTAGCCATATATTTATTTAGCCCCCACTTTCTGCCCCGTGTACCTGTGCCAGCATCCAGCATTAGTGTGTAGCCATATATTTATTTAGCCCCCACTTTCTGCCCCGTGTACCTGTGCCAGCATCCAGCATTAGTGTGTAGCCATATATTTATTTAGCCCCCACTTTCTGCCCCGTGTACCTGTGCCAGCATCCAGCATTAGTGTGTAGCCATATATTTATTTAGCCCCCACTTTCTGCCCCGTGTACCTGTGCCAGCATCCAGCATTAGTGTGTAGCCATATATTTATTTAGCCCCCACTTTCTGCCCCGTGTACCTGTGCCAGCATCCAGCATTAGTGTGTAGCCATATATTTATTTAGCCCCCACTTTCTGCCCGTGTACCTGTGCCAGCATCCAGCATTAGTGTGTAGCCATATATTTATTTAGCCCCCACTTTCTGCCCCGTGTACCTGTGCCAGCATCCAGCATTAGTGTGTAGCCATATATTTATTTAGCCCCCACTTTCTGCCCCGTGTACCTGTGCCAGCATCCAGCATTAGTGTGTAGCCATATATTTATTTAGCCCCCACTTTCTGCCCCGTGTACCTGTGCCAGCATCCAGCATTAGTGTGTAGCCATATATTTATTTAGCCCCCACTTTCTGCCCCGTGTACCTGTGCCAGCATCCAGCATTAGTGTGTAGCCATATATTTATTTAGCCCCCACTTTCTGCCCCGTGTACCTGTGCCAGCATCCAGCATTAGTGTGTAGCCATATATTTATTTAGCCCCCACTTTCTGCCCCGTGTACCTGTGCCAGCATCCAGCATTAGTGTGTAGCCATATATTTATTTAGCCCCCACTTTCTGCCCCGTGTACCTGTGCCAGCATCCAGCATTAGTGTGTAGCCATATATTTATTTAGCCCCCACTTTCTGCCCCGTGTACCTGTGCCAGCATCCAGCATTAGTGTGTAGCCATATATTTATTTAGCCCCCACTTTCTGCCCCGTGTACCTGTGCCAGCATCCAGCATTAGTGTGTAGCCATATATTTATTTAGCCCCCACTTTCTGCCCCGTGTACCTGTGCCAGCATCCAGCATTAGTGTGTAGCCATATATTTATTTAGCCCCCACTTTCTGCCCCGTGTACCTGTGCCAGCATCCAGCATTAGTGTGTAGCCATATATTTATTTAGCCCCCACTTTCTGCCCCGTGTACCTGTGCCAGCATCCAGCATTAGTGTGTAGCCATATATTTATTTAGCCCCCACTTTCTGCCCCGTGTACCTGTGCCAGCATCCAGCATTAGTGTGTAGCCATATATTTATTTAGCCCCCACTTTCTGCCCCGTGTACCTGTGCCAGCATCCAGCATTAGTGTGTAGCCATATATTTATTTAGCCCCCACTTTCTGCCCCGTGTACCTGTGCCAGCATCCAGCATTAGTGTGTAGCCATATATTTATTTAGCCCCCACTTTCATGCCCCGTGTACCTGTGCCAGCATCCAGCATTAGTGTGTAGCCATATATTTATTTAGCCCCCACTTTCTGCCCCGTGTACCTGTGCCAGCATCCAGCATTAGTGTGTAGCCATATATTTATTTAGCCCCCACTTTCTGCCCCGTGTACCTGTGCCAGCATCCAGCATTAGTGTGTAGCCATATATTTATTTAGCCCCCACTTTCTGCCCCGTGTACCTGTGCCAGCATCCAGCATTAGTGTGTAGCCATATATTTATTTAGCCCCCACTTTCTGCCCGTGTACCTGTGCCAGCATCCAGCATTAGTGTGTAGCCATATATTTATTTAGCCCCCCATTTCTGCCCCGTGTACCTGTGCCAGCATCCAGCATTACTGTGTAGCCATATATTTTATTAGCCCCCCCTTTGCCATCCCGTGTACCTGGTGCCAGCATCAAGCATTAGTGTGTAGCCATATATTTATTTTAGCCCCCACTTTCTGCCCCGTGTACCTGTGCCAGCATCCAGCATTAGTGGTAGCCATATATTTATTTAGCCCCACTTTCCTGCCCCGTGTACCTGTGCAGCATCCAGCATTAGTGTGTAGCCATATATTTATTTAGGGCCCCCACTTTCTGCCCCGTGTACCTGTGCCAGCAATCCAGCATTAGTGTGTAGCCATATATTTATTTAGCCCCCACTTTCCTGCCCGTGTTACCTGTGGCCAGCATCCAGCATTAGTGTGTAGCCATATATTTATTTAGCCCCCACTTTCTGCCCCGTGTACCTGTGCCAGCATCCAGCATTAGTGTGTAGCCATATATTTATTTAGCCCCCACTTTCTGCCCCGGTACCTGTGGCCAGCATCAAGCATTAGTGTGTAGCCATATATTTATTTAGCCCCCCACTTTCTGCCCCGTGTACCTGTGCCAGCATCCAGCATTAGTGTGTAGCCATATATTTATTTAGCCCCCACTTTCTGCCCCGTGTACCTGTGCCAGCATCCAGCATTAGTGTGTAGCCATATATTTATTTAGCCCCCCACTTTCTGCCCCGTGTACCTGTGCCAGCATCCAGCATTAGTGTGTAGCCATATATTTATTTAGCCCCCACTTTCCATCCCGTGTACCTGTGCCAGCATCCAGCATTAGTGTGTAGCCATATATTTATTTAGCCCCCACTTTCTGCCCCGTGTACCTGTGCCAGCATCCAGCATTAGTGTGTAGCCATATATTTATTTAGCCCCCACTTTCTGCCCCGTGTACCTGTGCCAGCATCCAGCATTAGTGTGTAGCCATATATTTATTTAGCCCCCACTTTCTGCCCCGTGTACCTGTGCCAGCATCCAGCATTAGTGTGTAGCCATATATTTATTTAGCCCCCACTTTCTGCCCCGTGTACCTGTGCCAGCATCCAGCATTAGTGTGTAGCCATATATTTATTTAGCCCCCACTTTCTGCCCCGTGTACCTGTGCCAGCATCCAGCATTAGTGTGTAGCCATATATTTATTTAGCCCCCACTTTCTGCCCGTGTACCTGTGCCAGCATCCAGCATTAGTGTGTAGCCATATATTTATTTAGCCCCCACTTTCTGCCCCGTGTACCTGTGCCAGCATCCAGCATTAGTGTGTAGCCATATATTTATTTAGCCCCCACTTTCTGCCCCGTGTACCTGTGCCAGCATCCAGCATTAGTGTGTAGCCATATATTTATTTAGCCCCCACTTTCTGCCCCGTGTACCTGTGCCAGCATCCAGCATTAGTGTGTAGCCATATATTTATTTAGCCCCCACTTTCTGCCCGTGTACCTGTGCCAGCATCCAGCATTAGTGTGTAGCCATATATTTATTTAGCCCCCACTTTCTGCCCCGTGTACCTGTGCCAGCATCCAGCATTAGTGTGTAGCCATATATTTATTTAGCCCCCACTTTCTGCCCCGTGTACCTGTGCCAGCATCCAGCATTAGTGTGTAGCCATATATTTATTTAGCCCCCACTTTCTGCCCCGTGTACCTGTGCCAGCATCCAGCATTAGTGTGTAGCCATATATTTATTTAGCCCCCACTTTCTGCCCCGTGTACCTGTGCCAGCATCCAGCATTAGTGTGTAGCCATATATTTATTTAGCCCCCACTTTCTGCCCCGTGTACCTGTGCCAGCATCCAGCATTAGTGTGTAGCCATATATTTATTTAGCCCCCACTTTCTGCCCCGTGTACCTGTGCCAGCATCCAGCATTAGTGTGTAGCCATATATTTATTTAGCCCCCACTTTCTGCCCGTGTACCTGTGCCAGCATCCAGCATTAGTGTGTAGCCATATATTTATTTAGCCCCCACTTTCTGCCCCGTGTACCTGTGCCAGCATCCAGCATTAGTGTGTAGCCATATATTTATTTAGCCCCCACTTTCTGCCCCGTGTACCTGTGCCAGCATCCAGCATTAGTGTGTAGCCATATATTTATTTAGCCCCCACTTTCATCCCCGTGTACCTGTGCCAGCATCCAGCATTAGTGTGTAGCCATATATTTATTTAGCCCCCACTTTCTGCCCCGTGTACCTGTGCCAGCATCCAGCATTAGTGTGTAGCCATATATTTATTTAGCCCCCACTTTCTGCCCGTGTACCTGTGCCAGCATCCAGCATTAGTGTGTAGCCATATATTTATTTAGCCCCCACTTTCTGCCCCGTGTACCTGTGCCAGCATCCAGCATTAGTGTGTAGCCATATATTTATTTAGCCCCCACTTTCTGCCCCGTGTACCTGTGCCAGCATCCAGCATTAGTGTGTAGCCATATATTTATTTAGCCCCCACTTTCTGCCCCGTGTACCTGTGCCAGCATCCAGCATTAGTGTGTAGCCATATATTTATTTAGCCCCCACTTTCATCCCGTGTACCTGTGCCAGCATCCAGCATTAGTGTGTAGCCATATATTTATTTAGCCCCCACTTTCTGCCCCGTGTACCTGTGCCAGCATCCAGCATTAGTGTGTAGCCATATATTTATTTAGCCCCCACTTTCTGCCCGTGTACCTGTGCCAGCATCCAGCATTAGTGTGTAGCCATATATTTATTTAGCCCCCACTTTCTGCCCGTGTACCTGTGCCAGCATCCAGCATTAGTGTGTAGCCATATATTTATTTAGCCCCCACTTTCTGCCCCGTGTACCTGTGCCAGCATCCAGCATTAGTGTGTAGCCATATATTTATTTAGCCCCCACTTTCTGCCCCGTGTACCTGTGCCAGCATCCAGCATTAGTGTGTAGCCATATATTTATTTAGCCCCCACTTTCTGCCCCGTGTACCTGTGCCAGCATCCAGCATTAGTGTGTAGCCATATATTTATTTAGCCCCCACTTTCTGCCCCGTGTACCTGTGCCAGCATCCAGCATTAGTGTGTAGCCATATATTTATTTAGCCCCCACTTTCTGCCCGTGTACCTGTGCCAGCATCCAGCATTAGTGTGTAGCCATATATTTATTTAGCCCCCACTTTCTGCCCCGTGTACCTGTGCCAGCATCCAGCATTAGTGTGTAGCCATATATTTATTTAGCCCCCACTTTCTGCCCCGTGTACCTGTGCCAGCATCCAGCATTAGTGTGTAGCCATATATTTATTTAGCCCCCACTTTCTGCCCCGTGTACCTGTGCCAGCATCCAGCATTAGTGTGTAGCCATATATTTATTTAGCCCCCACTTTCTGCCCCGTGTACCTGTGCCAGCATCCAGCATTAGTGTGTAGCCATATATTTATTTAGCCCCCACTTTCTGCCCCGTGTACCTGTGCCAGCATCCAGCATTAGTGTGTAGCCATATATTTATTTAGCCCCCACTTTCTGCCCCGTGTACCTGTGCCAGCATCCAGCATTAGTGTGTAGCCATATATTTATTTAGCCCCCACTTTCTGCCCCGTGTACCTGTGCCAGCATCCAGCATTAGTGTGTAGCCATATATTTATTTAGCCCCCACTTTCTGCCCCGTGTACCTGTGCCAGCATCCAGCATTAGTGTGTAGCCATATATTTATTTAGCCCCCACTTTCTGCCCCGTGTACCTGTGCCAGCATCCAGCATTAGTGTGTAGCCATATATTTATTTAGCCCCCACTTTCTGCCCGTGTACCTGTGCCAGCATCCAGCATTAGTGTGTAGCCATATATTTATTTAGCCCCCACTTTCTGCCCCGTGTACCTGTGCCAGCATCCAGCATTAGTGTGTAGCCATATATTTATTTAGCCCCCACTTTCCTTCCCGTGTACCTGTGCCAGCATCCAGCATTAGTGTGTAGCCATATATTTATTTAGCCCCCACTTTCTGCCCCGTGTACCTGTGCCAGCATCCAGCATTAGTGTGTAGCCATATATTTATTTAGCCCCCACTTTCTGCCCCGTGTACCTGTGCCAGCATCCAGCATTAGTGTGTAGCCATATATTTATTTAGCCCCCACTTTCTGCCCCGTGTACCTGTGCCAGCATCCAGCATTAGTGTGTAGCCATATATTTATTTAGCCCCCACTTTCTGCCCCGTGTACCTGTGCCAGCATCCAGCATTAGTGTGTAGCCATATATTTATTTAGCCCCCACTTTCTGCCCCGTGTACCTGTGCCAGCATCCAGCATTAGTGTGTAGCCATATATTTATTTAGCCCCCACTTTCTGCCCCGTGTACCTGTGCCAGCATCCAGCATTAGTGTGTAGCCATATATTTATTTAGCCCCCACTTTCTGCCCCGTGTACCTGTGCCAGCATCCAGCATTAGTGTGTAGCCATATATTTATTTAGCCCCCACTTTCTGCCCCGTGTACCTGTGCCAGCATCCAGCATTAGTGTGTAGCCATATATTTATTTAGCCCCCACTTTCTGCCCCGTGTACCTGTGCCAGCATCCAGCATTAGTGTGTAGCCATATATTTATTTAGCCCCCACTTTCTGCCCCGTGTACCTGTGCCAGCATCCAGCATTAGTGTGTAGCCATATATTTATTTAGCCCCCACTTTCTGCCCCGTGTACCTGTGCCAGCATCCAGCATTAGTGTGTAGCCATATATTTATTTAGCCCCCACTTTCTGCCCCGTGTACCTGTGCCAGCATCCAGCATTAGTGTGTAGCCATATATTTATTTAGCCCCCACTTTCTGCCCCGTGTACCTGTGCCAGCATCCAGCATTAGTGTGTAGCCATATATTTATTTAGCCCCCACTTTCTGCCCCGTGTACCTGTGCCAGCATCCAGCATTAGTGTGTAGCCATATATTTATTTAGCCCCCACTTTCTGCCCCGTGTACCTGTGCCAGCATCCAGCATTAGTGTGTAGCCATATATTTATTTAGCCCCCACTTTCTGCCCCGTGTACCTGTGCCAGCATCCAGCATTAGTGTGTAGCCATATATTTATTTAGCCCCCACTTTCTGCCCGTGTACCTGTGCCAGCATCCAGCATTAGTGTGTAGCCATATATTTATTTAGCCCCCACTTTCTGCCCCGTGTACCTGTGCCAGCATCCAGCATTAGTGTGTAGCCATATATTTATTTAGCCCCCACTTTCTGCCCCGTGTACCTGTGCCAGCATCCAGCATTAGTGTGTAGCCATATATTTATTTAGCCCCCACTTTCTGCCCCGTGTACCTGTGCCAGCATCCAGCATTAGTGTGTAGCCATATATTTATTTAGCCCCCACTTTCTGCCCCGTGTACCTGTGCCAGCATCCAGCATTAGTGTGTAGCCATATATTTATTTAGCCCCCACTTTCTGCCCCGTGTACCTGTGCCAGCATCCAGCATTAGTGTGTAGCCATATATTTATTTAGCCCCCACTTTCTGCCCCGTGTACCTGTGCCAGCATCCAGCATTAGTGTGTAGCCATATATTTATTTAGCCCCCACTTTCTGCCCCGTGTACCTGTGCCAGCATCCAGCATTAGTGTGTAGCCATATATTTATTTAGCCCCCACTTTCTGCCCCGTGTACCTGTGCCAGCATCCAGCATTAGTGTGTAGCCATATATTTATTTAGCCCCCACTTTCTGCCCCGTGTACCTGTGCCAGCATCCAGCATTAGTGTGTAGCCATATATTTATTTAGCCCCCACTTTCTGCCCCGTGTACCTGTGCCAGCATCCAGCATTAGTGTGTAGCCATATATTTATTTAGCCCCCACTTTCTGCCCCGTGTACCTGTGCCAGCATCCAGCATTAGTGTGTAGCCATATATTTATTTAGCCCCCACTTTCTGCCCCGTGTACCTGTGCCAGCATCCAGCATTAGTGTGTAGCCATATATTTATTTAGCCCCCACTTTCTGCCCCGTGTACCTGTGCCAGCATCCAGCATTAGTGTGTAGCCATATATTTATTTAGCCCCCACTTTCTGCCCCGTGTACCTGTGCCAGCATCCAGCATTAGTGTGTAGCCATATATTTATTTAGCCCCCACTTTCTGCCCCGTGTACCTGTGCCAGCATCCAGCATTAGTGTGTAGCCATATATTTATTTAGCCCCCACTTTCTGCCCGTGTACCTGTGCCAGCATCCAGCATTAGTGTGTAGCCATATATTTATTTAGCCCCCACTTTCTGCCCCGTGTACCTGTGCCAGCATCCAGCATTAGTGTGTAGCCATATATTTATTTAGCCCCCACTTTCTGCCCCGTGTACCTGTGCCAGCATCCAGCATTAGTGTGTAGCCATATATTTATTTAGCCCCCACTTTCTGCCCCGTGTACCTGTGCCAGCATCCAGCATTAGTGTGTAGCCATATATTTATTTAGCCCCCACTTTCTGCCCCGTGTACCTGTGCCAGCATCCAGCATTAGTGTGTAGCCATATATTTATTTAGCCCCCACTTTCTGCCCCGTGTACCTGTGCCAGCATCCAGCATTAGTGTGTAGCCATATATTTATTTAGCCCCCACTTTCTGCCCCGTGTACCTGTGCCAGCATCCAGCATTAGTGTGTAGCCATATATTTATTTAGCCCCCACTTTCTGCCCCGTGTACCTGTGCCAGCATCCAGCATTAGTGTGTAGCCATATATTTATTTAGCCCCCACTTTCTGCCCGTGTACCTGTGCCAGCATCCAGCATTAGTGTGTAGCCATATATTTATTTAGCCCCCACTTTCTGCCCCGTGTACCTGTGCCAGCATCCAGCATTAGTGTGTAGCCATATATTTATTTAGCCCCCACTTTCTGCCCCGTGTACCTGTGCCAGCATCCAGCATTAGTGTGTAGCCATATATTTATTTAGCCCCCACTTTCTGCCCCGTGTACCTGTGCCAGCATCCAGCATTAGTGTGTAGCCATATATTTATTTAGCCCCCACTTTCTGCCCCGTGTACCTGTGCCAGCATCCAGCATTAGTGTGTAGCCATATATTTATTTAGCCCCCACTTTCTGCCCCGTGTACCTGTGCCAGCATCCAGCATTAGTGTGTAGCCATATATTTATTTAGCCCCCACTTTCTGCCCCGTGTACCTGTGCCAGCATCCAGCATTAGTGTGTAGCCATATATTTATTTAGCCCCCACTTTCTGCCCCGTGTACCTGTGCCAGCATCCAGCATTAGTGTGTAGCCATATATTTATTTAGCCCCCACTTTCTGCCCCGTGTACCTGTGCCAGCATCCAGCATTAGTGTGTAGCCATATATTTATTTAGCCCCCACTTTCTGCCCCGTGTACCTGTGCCAGCATCCAGCATTAGTGTGTAGCCATATATTTATTTAGCCCCCACTTTCTGCCCCGTGTACCTGTGCCAGCATCCAGCATTAGTGTGTAGCCATATATTTATTTAGCCCCCACTTTCTGCCCCGTGTACCTGTGCCAGCATCCAGCATTAGTGTGTAGCCATATATTTATTTAGCCCCCACTTTCTGCCCCGTGTACCTGTGCCAGCATCCAGCATTAGTGTGTAGCCATATATTTATTTAGCCCCCACTTTCTGCCCCGTGTACCTGTGCCAGCATCCAGCATTAGTGTGTAGCCATATATTTATTTAGCCCCCACTTTCTGCCCCGTGTACCTGTGCCAGCATCCAGCATTAGTGTGTAGCCATATATTTATTTAGCCCCCACTTTCTGCCCCGTGTACCTGTGCCAGCATCCAGCATTAGTGTGTAGCCATATATTTATTTAGCCCCCACTTTCTGCCCCGTGTACCTGTGCCAGCATCCAGCATTAGTGTGTAGCCATATATTTATTTAGCCCCACTTTCTGCCCCGTGTACCTGTGCCAGCATCCAGCATTAGTGTGTAGCCATATATTTATTTAGCCCCCACTTTCTGCCCCGTGTACCTGTGCCAGCATCCAGCATTAGTGTGTAGCCATATATTTATTTAGCCCCCACTTTCTGCCCCGTGTACCTGTGCCAGCATCCAGCATTAGTGTGTAGCCATATATTTATTTAGCCCCCACTTTCTGCCCCGTGTACCTGTGCCAGCATCCAGCATTAGTGTGTAGCCATATATTTATTTAGCCCCCACTTTCTGCCCCGTGTACCTGTGCCAGCATCCAGCATTAGTGTGTAGCCATATATTTATTTAGCCCCCACTTTCTGCCCCGTGTACCTGTGCCAGCATCCAGCATTAGTGTGTAGCCATATATTTATTTAGCCCCCACTTTCTGCCCCGTGTACCTGTGCCAGCATCCAGCATTAGTGTGTAGCCATATATTTATTTAGCCCCCACTTTCTGCCCCGTGTACCTGTGCCAGCATCCAGCATTAGTGTGTAGCCATATATTTATTTAGCCCCCACTTTCTGCCCCGTGTACCTGTGCCAGCATCCAGCATTAGTGTGTAGCCATATATTTATTTAGCCCCCACTTTCTGCCCCGTGTACCTGTGCCAGCATCCAGCATTAGTGTGTAGCCATATATTTATTTAGCCCCCACTTTCTGCCCCGTGTACCTGTGCCAGCATCCAGCATTAGTGTGTAGCCATATATTTATTTAGCCCCCACTTTCTGCCCCGTGTACCTGTGCCAGCATCCAGCATTAGTGTGTAGCCATATATTTATTTAGCCCCCACTTTCTGCCCCGTGTACCTGTGCCAGCATCCAGCATTAGTGTGTAGCCATATATTTATTTAGCCCCCACTTTCTGCCCCGTGTACCTGTGCCAGCATCCAGCATTAGTGTGTAGCCATATATTTATTTAGCCCCCACTTTCTGCCCCGTGTACCTGTGCCAGCATCCAGCATTAGTGTGTAGCCATATATTTATTTAGCCCCCACTTTCTGCCCCGTGTACCTGTGCCAGCATCCAGCATTAGTGTGTAGCCATATATTTATTTAGCCCCCACTTTCTATCCCGTGTACCTGTGCCAGCATCCAGCATTAGTGTGTAGCCATATATTTATTTAGCCCCCACTTTCTGCCCCGTGTACCTGTGCCAGCATCCAGCATTAGTGTGTAGCCATATATTTATTTAGCCCCCACTTTCTGCCCCGTGTACCTGTGCCAGCATCCAGCATTAGTGTGTAGCCATATATTTATTTAGCCCCCACTTTCTGCCCCGTGTACCTGTGCCAGCATCCAGCATTAGTGTGTAGCCATATATTTATTTAGCCCCCACTTTCTGCCCCGTGTACCTGTGCCAGCATCCAGCATTAGTGTGTAGCCATATATTTATTTAGCCCCCACTTTCTGCCCCGTGTACCTGTGCCAGCATCCAGCATTAGTGTGTAGCCATATATTTATTTAGCCCCCACTTTCTGCCCCGTGTACCTGTGCCAGCATCCAGCATTAGTGTGTAGCCATATATTTATTTAGCCCCCACTTTCTGCCCCGTGTACCTGTGCCAGCATCCAGCATTAGTGTGTAGCCATATATTTATTTAGCCCCCACTTTCTGCCCCGTGTACCTGTGCCAGCATCCAGCATTAGTGTGTAGCCATATATTTATTTAGCCCCCACTTTCTGCCCCGTGTACCTGTGCCAGCATCCAGCATTAGTGTGTAGCCATATATTTATTTAGCCCCCACTTTCTGCCCCGTGTACCTGTGCCAGCATCCAGCATTAGTGTGTAGCCATATATTTATTTAGCCCCCACTTTCTGCCCCGTGTACCTGTGCCAGCATCCAGCATTAGTGTGTAGCCATATATTTATTTAGCCCCCACTTTCTGCCCCGTGTACCTGTGCCAGCATCCAGCATTAGTGTGTAGCCATATATTTATTTAGCCCCCACTTTCTGCCCCGTGTACCTGTGCCAGCATCCAGCATTAGTGTGTAGCCATATATTTATTTAGCCCCCACTTTCTGCCCCGTGTACCTGTGCCAGCATCCAGCATTAGTGTGTAGCCATATATTTATTTAGCCCCCACTTTCTGCCCCGTGTACCTGTGCCAGCATCCAGCATTAGTGTGTAGCCATATATTTATTTAGCCCCCACTTTCTGCCCCGTGTACCTGTGCCAGCATCCAGCATTAGTGTGTAGCCATATATTTATTTAGCCCCCACTTTCTGCCCCGTGTACCTGTGCCAGCATCCAGCATTAGTGTGTAGCCATATATTTATTTAGCCCCCACTTTCTGCCCCGTGTACCTGTGCCAGCATCCAGCATTAGTGTGTAGCCATATATTTATTTAGCCCCCACTTTCTGCCCCGTGTACCTGTGCCAGCATCCAGCATTAGTGTGTAGCCATATATTTATTTAGCCCCCACTTTCTGCCCCGTGTACCTGTGCCAGCATCCAGCATTAGTGTGTAGCCATATATTTATTTAGCCCCCACTTTCTGCCCCGTGTACCTGTGCCAGCATCCAGCATTAGTGTGTAGCCATATATTTATTTAGCCCCCACTTTCTGCCCCGTGTACCTGTGCCAGCATCCAGCATTAGTGTGTAGCCATATATTTATTTAGCCCCCACTTTCTGCCCCGTGTACCTGTGCCAGCATCCAGCATTAGTGTGTAGCCATATATTTATTTAGCCCCCACTTTCTGCCCCGTGTACCTGTGCCAGCATCCAGCATTAGTGTGTAGCCATATATTTATTTAGCCCCCACTTTCTGCCCCGTGTACCTGTGCCAGCATCCAGCATTAGTGTGTAGCCATATATTTATTTAGCCCCCACTTTCTGCCCCGTGTACCTGTGCCAGCATCCAGCATTAGTGTGTAGCCATATATTTATTTAGCCCCCACTTTCTGCCCCGTGTACCTGTGCCAGCATCCAGCATTAGTGTGTAGCCATATATTTATTTAGCCCCCAATTTCTGCCCCGTGTACCTGTGCCAGCATCCAGCATTAGTGTGTAGCCATATATTTATTTAGCCCCCACTTTCTGCCCCGTGTACCTGTGCCAGCATCCAGCATTAGTGTGTAGCCATATATTTATTTAGCCCCCACTTTCTGCCCCGTGTACCTGTGCCAGCATCCAGCATTAGTGTGTAGCCATATATTTATTTAGCCCCCACTTTCTGCCCCGTGTACCTGTGCCAGCATCCAGCATTAGTGTGTAGCCATATATTTATTTAGCCCCCACTTTCTGCCCCGTGTACCTGTGCCAGCATCCAGCATTAGTGTGTAGCCATATATTTATTTAGCCCCCACTTTCTGCCCCGTGTACCTGTGCCAGCATCCAGCATTAGTGTGTAGCCATATATTTATTTAGCCCCCACTTTCTGCCCCGTGTACCTGTGCCAGCATCCAGCATTAGTGTGTAGCCATATATTTATTTAGCCCCCACTTTCTGCCCCGTGTACCTGTGCCAGCATCCAGCATTAGTGTGTAGCCATATATTTATTTAGCCCCCCACTTTCTGCCCCGTGTACCTGTGCCAGCATCCAGCATTAGTGTGTAGCCATATATTTATTTAGCCCCCACTTTCTGCCCCGTGTACCTGTGCCAGCATCCAGCATTAGTGTGTAGCCATATATTTATTTAGCCCCCACTTTCTGCCCCGTGTACCTGTGCCAGCATCCAGCATTAGTGTGTAGCCATATATTTATTTAGCCCCCACTTTCTGCCCCGTGTACCTGTGCCAGCATCCAGCATTAGTGTGTAGCCATATATTTATTTAGCCCCCACTTTCTGCCCCGTGTACCTGTGCCAGCATCCAGCATTAGCGTGTAGCCATATATTTATTTAGCCCCAACTTTCTGCCCCGTGTACCTGTGCCAGCATTCAGCATTAGTGTGTAGCCATATATTTATTTAGCCCCCCCACTTTCTGCCCCGTGTATCTTTGCCAACATCCAGCATTAGTGTGTAGCCATATATTTATTTAGCCCCCACTTTCTGCCCCGTGTACTTGTGCCAGCATCCAGCATTAGTGTGTGTCCATATATTTATTTAGCCCCCACTTTCCACCCCGTGTACCTGTGCCAGCATCCAGCATTAGTGTGTAGCCATATATTTATTTAGCCCCCACTTTCTGCCCCGTGTACCTGTGCCAGCATCCAGCATTAGTGTGTGTCCATATATTTATTTAGCCCCCACTTTCCACCCCGTGTACCTGTGCCAGAATCCAGCATTAGCGTGTAGCCATATATTTATTTAGCCCCCACTTTCTGCCCCGTGTACCTGTGCCAGCATTCAGCATTAGTGTGTAGCCATATATTTATTTAGCCCCCACTCTCTGCCCCGTGTACCTGTGCCAGCATTCAGCATTAGTGTGTAGCCATATATTTATTTAGCCCCCACTTTCTGCCCCATGTACCTGTGCCAGCATCAAGCATTAGTGTGTAGCCATATATTTATTTAGCCCCCACTTTCTGCCCCGTGTACCTGTGCCAGCATCCAGCATTAGTGTGTAGCCATATATTTATTTAGCCCCCACTTTCAATCCCGTGTACATGTGCCAGCATCAAGCATTAGTGTGTAGCCATATATTTATTTAGCCCCCAATTTCTGCCCCGTGTACCTGTGCCAGCATCAAGCATTAGTGTGTAGCCATATATTTATTTAGCCCCCACTTTCCATCCCGTGTACCTGTGCCAGCATCCAGCATTAGTGTGTAGCCATATATTTATTTAGCCCCCACTTTCTGCCCCGTGTACCTGTGCCAGCATCCAGCATTAGTGTGTAGCCATATATTTATTTAGCACCCACTTTCCATCCCGTGTACCTGTGCCAGCATCCAGCATTAGTGTGTAGCCATATATTTATTTAGCCCCCACTTTCTGCCCCGTGTACCTGTGCCAGCATTCAGCATTAGTGTGTAGCCATATATTTATTTAGCCCCCACTTTCTGCCCCGTGTACCTGTGCCAGCATCAAGCATTAGTGTGTAGCCATATATTTATTTAGCCCCCACATTCTATCCTGTGTAATTGTGCCAGCATCAAGCATTAGTGTGTAGCCATATATTTATTTAGCCCCCACTTTCTGCCCCGTGTACCTGTGCCAGCATCCAGCATTAGTGTGTAGCCATATATTTATTTAGCCCCCCCCCCCACTTTCTGCCCCGTGTACCTGTGCCAGCATCCAGCATTAGTGTGTAGCCATATATTTATTTAGCACCCACTTTCCATCCCGTGTACCTGTGCCAGCATCCAGCATTAGTGTGTAGCCATATATTTATTTAGCCCCCACTTTCTGCCCCGTGTACCTGTGCCAGCATCAGCATTAGTGTGTAGCCATATATTTATTTAGCCCCCACTTTCTGCCCCGTGTACCTGTGCCAGCATCCAGCATTAGTGTGTAGCCATATATTTATTTAGCCCCCACTTTCTGCCCCGTGTACCTGTGCCAGCATCCAGCATTAGTGTGTAGCCATATATTTATTTAGCCCCCACTTTCTGCCCCGTGTACCTGTGCCAGCATCCAGCATTAGTGTGTAGCCATATATTTATTTAGCCCCCACTTTCTGCCCCGTGTACCTGTGCCAGCATCCAGCATTAGTGTGTAGCCATATATTTATTTAGCCCCCACTTTCTGCCCCGTGTACCTGTGCCAGCATCCAGCATTAGTGTGTAGCCATATATTTATTTAGCCCCCACTTTCTGCCCCGTGTACCTGTGCAGCACCTGTGCCAGCATCCAGCATTAGTGTGTAGCCATATATTTATTTAGCCCCCACTTTCTGCCCCGTGTACCTGTGCCAGCATCCAGCATTAGTGTGTAGCCATATATTTATTTAGCCCCCACTTTCTGCCCCGTGTACCTGTGCCAGCATCCAGCATTAGTGTGTAGCCATATATTTATTTAGCCCCCACTTTCTACCCGTGTACCTGTGCCAGCATCCAGCATTAGTGTGTAGCCATATATTTATTTAGCCCCCACTTTCCTGCCCGTGTACCTGTGCCAGCATCCAGCATTAGTGTGTAGCCATATATTTATTTAGCCCCCACTTTCTGCCCCGTGTACCTGTGCCAGCATCCAGCATTAGTGTGTAGCCATATATTTATTTAGCCCCCACTTTCTGCCCCGTGTACCTGTGCCAGCATCCAGCATTAGTGTGTAGCCATATATTTATTTAGCCCCCACTTTCTGCCCCGTGTACCTGTGCCAGCATCCAGCATTAGTGTGTAGCCATATATTTATTTAGCCCCCACTTTCTGCCCGTGTACCTGTGCCAGCATCCAGCATTAGTGTGTAGCCATATATTTATTTAGCCCCCACTTTCTGCCCGTGTACCTGTGCCAGCATCCAGCATTAGTGTGTAGCCATATATTTATTTAGCCCCCACTTTCTGCCCCGTGTACCTGTGCCAGCATCCAGCATTAGTGTGTAGCCATATATTTATTTAGCCCCCACTTCTGCCCCGTGTACCTGTGCCAGCATCCAGCATTAGTGTGTAGCCATATATTTATTTAGCCCCACTTTCTGCTCCGTGTACCTGTGCCAGCATCCAGCATTAGTGTGTAGCCATATATTTATTTAGCCCCCACTTTCTGCCCCGTGTACCTGTGCCAAGCATCCAGCATTAGTGTGTAGCCATTATTTATTTAGCCCCCACTTTCTGCCCCGTGTACCTGTGCCAGCATCCAGCATTAGTGTGTGCAATATATTTATTTAGCCCCCACTTTCTGTCCCGTGTACCTGTGCCAGCATCCAGCATTAGCATGTAGCCATATATTTATTTAGCCCCCACTTCCTCCCGTGTACCTGTGCCAGCATCCAGCATTAGTGTGTGTCAATATATTTATTTAGCCCCCACTTTCTGTCCCGTGTACCTGTGCCAGCATCCAGCATTAGTGTGTAGCCATATATTTATTTAGCCCCCCCACTATCTGCCCCATGTACCTGTGCCAACATCCAGCATTAGTGTGTAGCCATATATTTATTTAGCCCCCCCACTTTCTGCCCCATGTACCTGTGCCAGCATCCAGCATTAGTGTGTAGCCATATATTTATTTAGCCCCCATTTTCCATCCCGTGTACCTGTGTCAGCATCCAGCATTAGTGTGGAGCCATATATTTATTTAGCCCCCACTTTCTGCCCCGTGTACCTGTGCCAGCATCCAGCATTAGTGTGTAGCCATATATTTATTTAGCCCCCATTTTCCATCCCGTGTACCTGTGCCAGCATCCAGCATTAGTGTGTAGCCATATATTTATTTAGCCCCCACTTTCTGCCCCGTGTACCTGTGCCAGCATCCAGCATTAGTGTGTAGCCATATATTTATTTAGCCCCCACTTTCTGCCCCGTGTACCTGTGCCAGCATCCAGCATTAGTGTGTAGCCATATATTTATTTAGCCCCCACTTTCTGCCCCGTGTACCTGTGCCAGCATCCAGCATTAGTGTGTAGCCATATATTTATTTAGCCCCCACTTTCTGCCCCGTGTACCTGTACCAGCATTAGTGTGTAGCCATATATTTATTTAGCCCCCACTTTCTGCTCCGTGTACCTGTGCCAGCATCCAGCATTAGTGTGTAGCCATATATTTATTTAGCCCCCATTTTCCATCCCGTGTACCTGTGTCAGCATCCAGCATTAGTGTGTAGCCATATATTTATTTAGCCCCCATTTTCCATCCCGTGTACCTGTGCCAGCATCCAGCATTAGTGTGTAGCCATATATTTATTTAGCCCCCATTTTCCATCCCGTGTACCTGTGCCAGCATCCAGCATTAGTGTGTAGCCATATATTTATTTAGCCCCCATTTTCCATCCCGTGTACCTGTGCCAGCATCAAGCATTAGTGTGTAGCCATATATTTATTTAGCCCCCATTTTCCATTCCGTGTACCTGTGTCAGCATCCAGCATTAGTGTGTAGCCATATATTTATTTAGCCCCCACTTTCTGCTCCGTGTACCTGTGCCAGCATCCAGCATTAGTGTGTAGCCATATATTTATTTAGCCCCCACTTTCTGCCCCGTGTACCTGTGCCAGCATCCAGCATTAGTGTGTAGCCATATATTTATTTAGCCCCCACTTTCTGCCCCGTGTACCTGTGCCAGCATCCAGCATTAGTGTGTAGCCATATATTTATTTAGCCCCCACTTTCTGCCCCGTGTACCTGTGCCAGCATCCAGCATTAGTGTGTAGCCATATATTTATTTAGCCCCCACTTTCTGCCCCGTGTACCTGTGCCAGCATCCAGCATTAGTGTGTAGCCATATATTTATTTAGCCCCCACTTTCTGCCCCGTGTACCTGTGCCAGCATCCAGCATTAGTGTGTAGCCATATATTTATTTAGCCCCCACTTTCTGCCCAGTGTACCTGTGCCACCATCCAGCATTAGTGTGCAGCCATATATTTATTTAGCCCCCACTTTCTGCCCCGTGAACCTGTGCCAGCATCAAGCATTAGTGTGTAGCCATATATTTATTTAGCCCCCACTTTCTACCCCGTGTACCTGTGCCAGCATCCAGCATTAGTGTGTAGCCATATATTTATTTAGCCCCCACTTTCTACCCCGTGTACCTGTGCCAGCATCCAGCATTAGTGTGTAGCCATATATTTATTTAGCCCCCACTTTCTACCCCGTGTACCTGTGCCAGCATCCAGCATTAGTGTGTAGCCATATATTTATTTAGCCCCCACTTTCTACCCCGTGTACCTGTGCCAGCATCCAGCATTAGTGTGTGTCCATATATTTATTTAGCCCCCACTTTCTGCCCCGTGTACCTGTGCCAGCATCAAGCATTAGTGTGTAGCCATATATTTATTTAGCCCCCATTTTCCATCCCGTGTACCTGTGCCAGCATCCAGCATTAGTGTGTAGCCATATATTTATTTAGCCCCCACTTTCTGCCCCGTGTACCTTTGCCAGCATCCAGCATTAGTGTGTAGCCATATATTTATTTAGCCCCCACTTTCTACACCGTGTAACTGTGCCAGCATCCAGCATTAGTGTGTGTCCATATATTTATTTAGCCCCCACTTTCTGCCCCGTGTACCTGTGCCAGCATCCAGCATTAGTGTGTAGCCATATATTTATTTAGCCCCCATTTTCCATCCCATGTACCTGTGCCAGCATCCAGCATTAGTGTGTAGCCATATATTTATTTAGCCCCCACTTTCTGCCCCGTGTACCTGTGCCAGCATCCACCATTAATGTGTAGCCATATATTTATTTAGCCCCCACATTCTATCCTGTGTAATTGTGCCAGCATCAAGCATTAGTGTGTAGCCATATATTTATTTAGCCCCCACTTTCTGCCCCGTGTACCTGTGCCAGCATCCACCATTAATGTGTAGCCATATATTTATTTAGCCCCCACATTCTATCCTGTGTAATTGTGCCAGCATCAAGCATTAGTGTGTACCCATATATTTATTTAGCCCCCACTTTCTGCCCCGTGTACCTGTGCCAGCATCCACCATTAGTGTGTACCCATATATTTATTTAGCCCCCACTTTCTGCCCCGTGTACCTGTGCCAGCATCCAGCATTAGTGTGTAGCCATATATTTATTTAGCCCCCACTTTCTGCCCCGTGTACCTGTGCCAGCATCCAGCATTAGTGTGTAGCCATATATTTATTTAGCCCCCACTTTCAATCCCGTGTACATGTGCCAGCATCAAGCATTAGTGTGTAGCCATATATTTATTTAGCCCCCAATTTCTGCCCCGTGTACCTGTGCCAGCATCAAGCATTAGTGTGTAGCCATATATTTATTTAGCCCCCACTTTCCATCCCGTGTACCTGTGCCAGCATCCAGCATTAGTGTGTAGCCATATATTTATTTAGCCCCCACTTTCTGCCCCGTGTACCTGTGCCAGCATCCAGCATTAGTGTGTAGCCATATATTTATTTAGCACCCACTTTCCATCCCGTGTACCTGTGCCAGCATCCAGCATTAGTGTGTAGCCATATATTTATTTAGCCCCCACTTTCTGCCCCGTGTACCTGTGCCAGCATTCAGCATTAGTGTGTAGCCATATATTTATTTAGCCCCCACTTTCTGCCCCGTGTACCTGTGCCAGCATCAAGCATTAGTGTGTAGCCATATATTTATTTAGCCCCCACATTCTATCCTGTGTAATTGTGCCAGCATCAAGCATTAGTGTGTAGCCATATATTTATTTAGCCCCCACTTTCTGCCCCGTGTACCTGTGCCAGCATCCAGCATTAGTGAGTAGCCATATATATATTTAGCCCCCACTTTCTGCTCCATGTACCTGTGCCAGCATCCAGCATTAGTGTGTAGCCATATATTTATTTAGCCCCCACTTTCTGCCCCGTGTACCTGTGCCAGCATCCACCATTAATGTGTAGCCATATATTTATTTAGCCCCCAATTTCTGCCCCGTGTACCTGTGCCAGCATCCACCATTAGTGTGTAGCCATATATTTATTTAGCCCCCAATTTCTGCCCCGTGTACCTATGCCAGCATCCAGCATTAGTGTGTACCCATATATCTATTTAGCCCCCACTTTCTATCCCGTGTATCTGTGCCAGCATCCAGCATTAGTGTGTAGCCATATATTTATTTAGCCCCCACTTTCTGCCCCGTGTACCTGTGCCAGCATCCAGCATTAGTGTGTAGCCATATATTTATTTAGCCCCCACTTTCTATCCCGTGTATCTGTGCCAGCATCAAGCATTAGTGTGTAGCCATATATTTATTTAGCCCCCACTTTCTGCTCCATGTACCTGTGCCAGCATCCAGCATTAGTGTGTAGCCATATATTTATTTAGCCCCCACTTTCTGCCCCGTGTACCTGTGCCAAAATCCAGCATTAGTGTGTAGCCATTTATTTATTTAGCCCCCACTTTCTGCCCCGTGTACCTGTGCCAGCATCCAGCATTAGTGTGTAGCCATATATTTATTTAGCCCCCACTTTCTGCCCCGTGTACCTGTGCCAGCATCCAGCATTAGTGTGTAGCCATATATTTATTTAGCCCCCACTTTCTATCCCGTGTATCTGTGCCAGCATCAAGCATTAGTGTGTAGCCATATATTTATTTAGCCCCCACTTTCTGCTCCATGTACCTGTGCCAGCATCCAGCATTAGTGTGTAGCCATATATTTATTTAGCCCCCACTTTCTGCCCCGTGTACCTGTGCCAAAATCCAGCATTAGTGTGTAGCCATTTATTTATTTAGCCCCCACTTTCTGCCCCGTGTACCTGTGCCAGCATCCAGCATTAGTGTGTGTCAATATATTTATTTAGCCCCCACTTTCTGTCCCGTGTACCTGTGCCAGCATCCAGCATTAGCATGTAGCCATATATTTATTTAGCCCCCACTATCCATCCCGTGTACCTGTGCCAGCATCCAGCATTAGTGTGTGTCAATATATTTATTTAGCCCCCCCACTATCTGCCCCATGTACCTGTGCCAACATCCAGCATTAGTGTGTAGCCATATATTTATTTAGCCCCCCCACTTTCTGCCCCATGTACCTGTGCCAGCATCCAGCATTAGTGTGTAGCCATATATTTATTTAGCCCCCACTTTCCATCCCGTGTACCTATGCCAGAATCCAGCATTAGCGTGTAGCCATATATTTATTTAGCCCCCACTTTCTGCCCCGTGTACCTGTGCCAGAATCCAGCATTAGCGTGTAGCCATATATTTATTTAGCCCCCCCACTTTCTGCCCCGTGTACCTGTGCCAACATCCAGCATTAGTGTGTAGCCATATATTTATTTAGCCCCCCCACTTTCTGCCCCGTGTATCTTTGCCAACATCCAGCATTAGTGTGTAGCCATATATTTATTTAGCCCCCACTTTCCACCCCGTGTACCTGTGCCAGCATCCAGCATTAGTGTGTAGCCATATATTTATTTAGCCCCCACTCTCTGCCCCGTGTACCTGTGCCAGCATCCAGCATTAGTGTGTAGCCATATATTTATTTAGCCCCCACTTTCTATCCCGTGTACCTGTGCCAGCATCCAGCATTAGTGTGTAGCCATATATTTATTTAGCCCCCACTTTCTATCCCGTGTACCTGTGCCAGCATCCAGCATTAGTGTGTAGCCATATATTTATTTAGCCCCCACTCTCTGCCCCGTGTACCTGTGCCAGCATTCAGCATTAGTGTGTAGCCATATATTTATTTAGCCCCCACTTTCTGCCCCATGTACCTGTGCCAGCATCAAGCATTAGTGTGTAGCCATATATTTATTTAGCCCCCACTTTCTGCCCCGTGTACCTGTGCCAGCATTCAGCATTAGTGTGTAGCCATATATTTATTTAGCCTCAACTTTCTGCCCCGTGTACCTGTGCCAGCATCCAGCATTAGTGTGTAGCCTTATATTTATTTAGCCCCCACTTTCTGCCCCGTGTACCTGTGCCAGCATTCAGCATTAGTGTGTAGCCATATATTTATTTAGCCCCCACTTTCTGCCCCGTGTACCTGTGCCAGCATCCAGCATTAGTGTGTAGCCATATATTTATTTAGCCCCCACTTTCTGCCCCGTGTACCTGTGCCAGCATCCAGCATTAGTGTGCAGCCATATATTTATTTAGCCCCCACTTTCTGCCCCGTGTACCTGTGCCAGCATCCAGCATTAGTGTGTAGCCATATATTTATTTAGCCCCCACATTCTATCCTGTGTAATTGTGCCAGCATCAAGCATTAGTGTGTACCCATATATTTATTTAGCCCCCACTTTCTGCCCCGTGTACCTGTGCCAGCATCCAGCATTAGTGTGCAGCCATATATTTATTTAGCCCCCACTTTCTGCCCCGTGTACCTGTGCCAGCATCCAGCATTAGTGTGTAGCCATATATTTATTTAGCCCCCAATTTCTGCCCCGTGTACCTGTGCCAGCATCCACCATTAGTGTGTAGCCATATATTTATTTAGCCCCCACTTTCAATCCCGTGTACATGTGCCAGCATCCAGCATTAGTGTGTAGCCATATATTTATTTAGCCCCCACTTTCTGCCCCGTGTACCTGTGCCAGCATCCAGCATTAGTGTGTAGCCATATATTTATTTAGCCCCCACTTTCTTCCCCGTGTACCTGTGCCAGCATCCAGCATTAGTGTGTAACCATATATTTATTTAGCCCCCACTTTCTGCCCCGTGTACCTGTGCCAGCATCCAGCATTAGTGTGTAGCCATATATTTATTTAGCCCCCACTTTCTGCCCCGTGTACCTGTGCCAGCATTCAGCATTAGTGTGTAGCCATATATTTATTTAGCCTCAACTTTCTGCCCCATGTACCTGTGCCAGCATCCAGCATTAGTGTGTAGCCTTATATTTATTTAGCCCCCACTTTCTGCCCCGTGTACCTGTGCCAGCATTCAGCATTAGTGTGTAGCCATATATTTATTTAGCCCCCACTTTCTGCCCCGTGTACCTGTGCCAGCATCCAGCATTAGTGTGCAGCCATATATTTATTTAGCCCCCACTTTCTGCCCCGTGTACCTGTGCCAGCATCCAGCATTAGTGTGTAGCCATATATTTATTTAGCCCCCAATTTCTGCCCCGTGTACCTGTGCCAGCATCCACCATTAGTGTGTAGCCATATATTTATTTAGCCCCCACTTTCAATCCCGTGTACATGTGCCAGCATCCAGCATTAGTGTGTAGCCATATATTTATTTAGCCCCCACTTTGTGCCCCGTGTACCTGTGCCAGCATCCAGCATTAGTGTGTAGCCATATATTTATTTAGCCCCCACTTTCTGCCCCGTGTACCTGTGCCAGCATCCAGCATTAGTGTGTAGCCATATATTTATTTAGCCCCCACTTTCTTCCCCGTGTACCTGTGCCAGCATCCAGCATTAGTGTGTAACCATATATTTATTTAGCCCCCACTTTCTGCCCCGTATACCTGTGCCAGCATCCAGCATTAGTGTGTAGCCATATATTTATTTAGCCCCCAATTTCTGCCCTGTGTACCTGTGCCAGCATCCAGCATTAGTGTGTAGCCATATATTTATTTAGCCCCCATTTTCCATCCCGTGTACCTGTGCCAGCATCAAGCATTAGTGTGTAGCCATATATTTATTTAGCCCCCACTTTCTGCCCCGTGTACCTGTGCCAGCATCCAGCATTAGTGTGTAGCCATATATTTATTTAGCCCCCACATTCTGCCCTGTGTACCTGTGCAAGCATTCAGCATTAGTGTGTAGCCATATATTTATTTAGCCCCCACATTCTGCCCCGTGTACCTGTGCCAGCATCAAGCATTAGTGTGTAGCCATATATTTATTTAGCCCCCACTTTCTACCCCGTGTACCTGTGCCAGCATCCAGCATTAGTGTGTAGCCATATATTTATTTAGCCCCCACTTTCTACCCCGTGTACCTGTGCCAGCATCCAGCAATAGTGTGTGTCCATATATTTATTTAGCCCCCAATTTCTGCCCCGTGTACCTGTGCCAGCATCCACCATTAATGTGTAGCCATATATTTATTTAGCTCCCAATTTCTGCCCCGTGTACCTGTGCCAGCATCCAGCATTAGTGTGTAGCCATATATTTATTTAGCCCCCAATTTCTGCCCCGTGTACCTGTGCCAGCATCCAGCATTAGTGTGTAGCCATATATCTATTTAGCCCCCACTTTCTATCCCGTGTATCTGTGCCAGCATCAAGCATTAGTGTGTAGCCATATATTTATTTAGCCCCCACTTTCTGCCCCGTGTAGCTGTGCCAGCATCCAGCATTAGTGAGTAGCCATATATATATTTAGCCCCCACTTTCTGCCCCGTGTACCTGTGCCAGCATCCAGCATTAGTGTGTAGCCATATATTTATTTAGCCCCCACTTTCTGCCCCGTGTACCTGTGCCAGCATCCAGCATTAGTGTGTAGCCATATATTTATTTAGCCCCCACTTTCTGCCCCGTGTACCTGTGCCAGCATCCACCATTAATGTGTAGCCATATATTTATTTAGCCCCCAATTTCTGCCCCGTGTACCTGTGCCAGCATCCACCATTAGTGTGTAGCCATATATTTATTTAGCCCCCAATTTCTGCCCCGTGTACCTGTGCCAGCATCCAGCATTAGTGTGTAGCCATATATTTATTTAGCCCCCACTTTCTATCCCGTGTACCTGTGCCAGCATCCAGCATTAGTGTGTAGCCATATATTTATTCAGCCCCCACTTTCTGCCCCGTGTACCTGTGCCAGCATCCAGCATTAGTGTGTAGCCATATATTTATTTAGCCCCCACTTTCTATCCCGTGTACCTGTGCCAGCATCCAGCATTAGTGTGTAGCCATATATTTATTTAGCCCCCACTTTCTATCCCGTGTACCTGTGCCAGCATCCAGCATTAGTGTGTAGCCATATATTTATTTAGCCCCCACTTTCTATCCCGTGTACCTGTGCCAGCATCCAGCATTAGTGTGTAGCCATATATTTATTTAGCCCCCACTCTCTGCCCCGTGTACCTGTGCCAGCATTCAGCATTAGTGTGTAGCCATATATTTATTTAGCCCCCACTTTCTGCCCCATGTACCTGTGCCAGCATCAAGCATTAGTGTGTAGCCATATATTCATTTAGCCCCCACTTTCTGCCCCGTGTACCTGTGCCAGCATTCAGCATTAGTGTGTAGCCATATATTTATTTAGCCTCAACTTTCTGCCCCGTGTACCTGTGCCAGCATCCAGCATTAGTGTGTAGCCTTATATTTATTTAGCCCCCACTTTCTGCCCCGTGTACCTGTGCCAGCATTCAGCATTAGTGTGTAGCCATATATTTATTTAGCCCCCACTTTCTGCCCCGTGTACCTGTGCCAGCATCCAGCATTAGTGTGTAGCCATATATTTATTTAGCCCCCACTTTCTGCCCCGTGTACCTGTGCCAGCATCCAGCATTAGTGTGTAGCCATATATTTATTTAGCCCCCACTTTCTGCCCCGTGTACCTGTGCCAGCATCCAGCATTAGTGTGTAGCCATATATTTATTTAGCCCCCACTTTCTGCCCCGTGTACCTGTGCCAGCATCCAGCATTAGTGTGTAGCCATATATTTATTTAGCCCCCACATTCTATCCTGTGTAATTGTGCCAGCATCAAGCATTAGTGTGTACCCATATATTTATTTAGCCCCCACTTTCTGCCCCGTGTACCTGTGCCAGCATCCACCATTAGTGTGTAGCCATATATCTATTTAGCCCCCACTTTCTATCCCGTGTATCTGTGCCAGCATCAAGCATTAGTGTGTAGCCATATATTTATTTAGCCCCCAATTTCTGCCCCGTGTACCTGTGCCAGCATCCACCATTAGTGTGTAGCCAAATATTTATTTAGCCCCCAATTTCTGCCCCGTGTACCTGTGCCAGCATCCACCATTAATGTGTAGCCATATATTTATTTAGCTCCCAATTTCTGCCCCATGTACCTGTGCCAGCATCCACCATTAGTGTGTAGCCATATATTTATTTAGCCCCCAATTTCTGCCCCGTGTACCTGTGCCAGCATCCAGCATTAGTGTGTAGCCATATATCTATTTAGCCCCCACTTTCTATCCCGTGTATCTGTGCCAGCATCAAGCATTAGTGTGTAGCCATATATTTATTTAGCCCCCACTTTCTGCCCCGTGTACCTGTGCCAGCATCCAGCATTAGTGTGTAGCCATATATTTATTTAGCCCCCACTTTCTGCCCCGTGTACCTGTGCCAGCATCCAGCATTAGTGTGTACCCATATATCTATTTAGCCCCCACTTTCTATCCCGTGTATCTGTGCCAGCATCCAGCATTAGCACGTAGCCATATATTTATTTAGCCCCCACTATCCATCCCGTGTACCTGTGCCAGCATCCAGCATTAGTGTGTGTCAATATATTTATTTAGCCCCCACTTTCTGTCCCGTGTACCTGTGCCAGCATCCAGCATTAGTGTGTAGCCATATATTTATTTAGCCCCCCCACTATCTGCCCCATGTACCTGTGCCAACATCCAGCATTAGTGTGTAGCCATATATTTATTTAGCCCCCCCACTTTCTGCCCCATGTACCTGTGCCAGCATCCAGCATTAGTGTGTAGCCATATATTTATTTAGCCCCCACTTTCCATCCCGTGTACCTATGCCAGAATCCAGCATTAGCGTGTAGCCATATATTTATTTAGCCCCCACTTTCTGCCCCGTGTACCTGTGCCAGCATCCAGCATTAGCGTGTAGCCATATATTTATTTAGCCCCAACTTTCTGCCCCGTGTACCTGTGCCAGCATTCAGCATTAGTGTGTAGCCATATATTTATTTAGCCCCCCCACTTTCTGCCCCGTGTATCTTTGCCAACATCCAGCATTAGTGTGTAGCCATATATTTATTTAGCCCCCACTTTCTGCCCCGTGTACTTGTGCCAGCATCCAGCATTAGTGTGTGTCCATATATTTATTTAGCCCCCACTTTCCACCCCGTGTACCTGTGCCAGCATCCAGCATTAGTGTGTAGCCATATATTTATTTAGCCCCCACTTTCTGCCCCGTGTACTTGTGCCAGCATCCAGCATTAGTGTGTGTCCATATATTTATTTAGCCCCCACTTTCCACCCCGTGTACCTGTGCCAGAATCCAGCATTAGCGTGTAGCCATATATTTATTTAGCCCCCACTTTCTGCCCCGTGTACCTGTGCCAGCATTCAGCATTAGTGTGTAGCCATATATTTATTTAGCCCCCACTCTCTGCCCCGTGTACCTGTGCCAGCATTCAGCATTAGTGTGTAGCCATATATTTATTTAGCCCCCACTTTCTGCCCCATGTACCTGTGCCAGCATCAAGCATTAGTGTGTAGCCATATATTTATTTAGCCCCCACTTTCTGCCCCGTGTACCTGTGCCAGCATCCAGCATTAGTGTGTAGCCATATATTTATTTAGCCCCCACTTTCAATCCCGTGTACATGTGCCAGCATCAAGCATTAGTGTGTAGCCATATATTTATTTAGCCCCCAATTTCTGCCCCGTGTACCTGTGCCAGCATCAAGCATTAGTGTGTAGCCATATATTTATTTAGCCCCCACTTTCCATCCCGTGTACCTGTGCCAGCATCCAGCATTAGTGTGTAGCCATATATTTATTTAGCCCCCACTTTCTGCCCCGTGTACCTGTGCCAGCATCCAGCATTAGTGTGTAGCCATATATTTATTTAGCACCCACTTTCCATCCCGTGTACCTGTGCCAGCATCCAGCATTAGTGTGTAGCCATATATTTATTTAGCCCCCACTTTCTGCCCCGTGTACCTGTGCCAGCATTCAGCATTAGTGTGTAGCCATATATTTATTTAGCCCCCACTTTCTGCCCCGTGTACCTGTGCCAGCATCAAGCATTAGTGTGTAGCCATATATTTATTTAGCCCCCACATTCTATCCTGTGTAATTGTGCCAGCATCAAGCATTAGTGTGTAGCCATATATTTATTTAGCCCCCACTTTCTGCCCCGTGTACCTGTGCCAGCATCCAGCATTAGTGTGTAGCCATATATTTATTTAGCCCCCCCCCCCCCCCACTTTCTGCCCCGTGTACCTGTGCCAGCATCCAGCATTAGTGTGTAGCCATATATTTATTTAGCACCCACTTTCCATCCCGTGTACCTGTGCCAGCATCCAGCATTAGTGTGTAGCCATATATTTATTTAGCCCCCACTTTCTGCCCCGTGTACCTGTGCCAGCATTCAGCATTAGTGTGTAGCCATATATTTATTTAGCCCCCACTTTCTGCCCCGTGTACCTGTGCCAGCATCAAGCATTAGTGTGTAGCCATATATTTATTTAGCCCCCACATTCTATCCTGTGTAATTGTGCCAGCATCAAGCATTAGTGTGTAGCCATATATTTATTTAGCCCCCACTTTCTGCCCCGTGTACCTGTGCCAGCATCCAGCATTAGTGAGTAGCCATATATATATTTAGCCCCCACTTTCTGCTCCATGTACCTGTGCCAGCATCCAGCATTAGTGTGTAGCCATATATTTATTTAGCCCCCACTTTCTGCCCCGTGTACCTGTGCCAGCATCCACCATTAATGTGTAGCCATATATTTATTTAGCCCCCAATTTCTGCCCCGTGTACCTGTGCCAGCATCCACCATTAGTGTGTAGCCATATATTTATTTAGCCCCCAATTTCTGCCCCGTGTACCTATGCCAGCATCCAGCATTAGTGTGTACCCATATATCTATTTAGCCCCCACTTTCTATCCCGTGTATCTGTGCCAGCATCCAGCATTAGTGTGTAGCCATATATTTATTTAGCCCCCACTTTCTGCCCCGTGTACCTGTGCCAGCATCCAGCATTAGTGTGTAGCCATATATTTATTTAGCCCCCACTTTCTATCCCGTGTATCTGTGCCAGCATCAAGCATTAGTGTGTAGCCATATATTTATTTAGCCCCCACTTTCTGCTCCATGTACCTGTGCCAGCATCCAGCATTAGTGTGTAGCCATATATTTATTTAGCCCCCACTTTCTGCCCCGTGTACCTGTGCCAAAATCCAGCATTAGTGTGTAGCCATTTATTTATTTAGCCCCCACTTTCTGCCCCGTGTACCTGTGCCAGCATCCAGCATTAGTGTGTAGCCATATATTTATTTAGCCCCCACTTTCTGCCCCGTGTACCTGTGCCAGCATCCAGCATTAGTGTGTAGCCATATATTTATTTAGCCCCCACTTTCTATCCCGTGTATCTGTGCCAGCATCAAGCATTAGTGTGTAGCCATATATTTATTTAGCCCCCACTTTCTGCTCCATGTACCTGTGCCAGCATCCAGCATTAGTGTGTAGCCATATATTTATTTAGCCCCCACTTTCTGCCCCGTGTACCTGTGCCAAAATCCAGCATTAGTGTGTAGCCATTTATTTATTTAGCCCCCACTTTCTGCCCCGTGTACCTGTGCCAGCATCCAGCATTAGTGTGTGTCAATATATTTATTTAGCCCCCACTTTCTGTCCCGTGTACCTGTGCCAGCATCCAGCATTAGCATGTAGCCATATATTTATTTAGCCCCCACTATCCATCCCGTGTACCTGTGCCAGCATCCAGCATTAGTGTGTGTCAATATATTTATTTAGCCCCCACTTTCTGTCCCGTGTACCTGTGCCAGCATCCAGCATTAGTGTGTAGCCATATATTTATTTAGCCCCCCCACTATCTGCCCCATGTACCTGTGCCAACATCCAGCATTAGTGTGTAGCCATATATTTATTTAGCCCCCCCACTTTCTGCCCCATGTACCTGTGCCAGCATCCAGCATTAGTGTGTAGCCATATATTTATTTAGCCCCCACTTTCCATCCCGTGTACCTATGCCAGAATCCAGCATTAGCGTGTAGCCATATATTTATTTAGCCCCCACTTTCTGCCCCGTGTACCTGTGCCAGAATCCAGCATTAGCGTGTAGCCATATATTTATTTAGCCCCCCCACTTTCTGCCCCGTGTACCTGTGCCAACATCCAGCATTAGTGTGTAGCCATATATTTATTTAGCCCCCCCACTTTCTGCCCCGTGTATCTTTGCCAACATCCAGCATTAGTGTGTAGCCATATATTTATTTAGCCCCCACTTTCCACCCCGTGTACCTGTGCCAGCATCCAGCATTAGTGTGTAGCCATATATTTATTTAGCCCCCACTCTCTGCCCCGTGTACCTGTGCCAGCATCCAGCATTAGTGTGTAGCCATATATTTATTTAGCCCCCACTTTCTATCCCGTGTACCTGTGCCAGCATCCAGCATTAGTGTGTAGCCATATATTTATTTAGCCCCCACTTTCTATCCCGTGTACCTGTGCCAGCATCCAGCATTAGTGTGTAGCCATATATTTATTTAGCCCCCACTCTCTGCCCCGTGTACCTGTGCCAGCATTCAGCATTAGTGTGTAGCCATATATTTATTTAGCCCCCACTTTCTGCCCCATGTACCTGTGCCAGCATCAAGCATTAGTGTGTAGCCATATATTTATTTAGCCCCCACTTTCTGCCCCGTGTACCTGTGCCAGCATTCAGCATTAGTGTGTAGCCATATATTTATTTAGCCTCAACTTTCTGCCCCGTGTACCTGTGCCAGCATCCAGCATTAGTGTGTAGCCTTATATTTATTTAGCCCCCACTTTCTGCCCCGTGTACCTGTGCCAGCATTCAGCATTAGTGTGTAGCCATATATTTATTTAGCCCCCACTTTCTGCCCCGTGTACCTGTGCCAGCATCCAGCATTAGTGTGTAGCCATATATTTATTTAGCCCCCACTTTCTGCCCCGTGTACCTGTGCCAGCATCCAGCATTAGTGTGCAGCCATATATTTATTTAGCCCCCACTTTCTGCCCCGTGTACCTGTGCCAACATCCAGCATTAGTGTGTAGCCATATATTTATTTAGCCCCCACATTCTATCCTGTGTAATTGTGCCAGCATCAAGCATTAGTGTGTACCCATATATTTATTTAGCCCCCACTTTCTGCCCCGTGTACCTGTGCCAGCATCCAGCATTAGTGTGTAGCCATATATTTATTTAGCCCCCAATTTCTGCCCCGTGTACCTGTGCCAGCATCCACCATTAGTGTGTAGCCATATATTTATTTAGCCCCCACTTTCAATCCCGTGTACATGTGCCAGCATCCAGCATTAGTGTGTAGCCATATATTTATTTAGCCCCCACTTTCTGCCCCGTGTACCTGTGCCAGCATCCAGCATTAGTGTGTAGCCATATATTTATTTAGCCCCCACTTTCTTCCCCGTGTACCTGTGCCAGCATCCAGCATTAGTGTGTAACCATATATTTATTTAGCCCCCACTTTCTGCCCCGTATACCTGTGCCAGCATCCAGCATTAGTGTGTAGCCATATATTTATTTAGCCCCCACTTTCTGCCCCGTGTACCTGTGCCAGCATTCAGCATTAGTGTGTAGCCATATATTTATTTAGCCTCAACTTTCTGCCCCATGTACCTGTGCCAGCATCCAGCATTAGTGTGTAGCCTTATATTTATTTAGCCCCCACTTTCTGCCCCGTGTACCTGTGCCAGCATTCAGCATTAGTGTGTAGCCATATATTTATTTAGCCCCCACTTTCTGCCCCGTGTACCTGTGCCAGCATCCAGCATTAGTGTGCAGCCATATATTTATTTAGCCCCCACTTTCTGCCCCGTGTACCTGTGCCAGCATCCAGCATTAGTGTGTAGCCATATATTTATTTAGCCCCCAATTTCTGCCCCGTGTACCTGTGCCAGCATCCACCATTAGTGTGTAGCCATATATTTATTTAGCCCCCACTTTCAATCCCGTGTACATGTGCCAGCATCCAGCATTAGTGTGTAGCCATATATTTATTTAGCCCCCACTTTCTGCCCCGTGTACCTGTGCCAGCATCCAGCATTAGTGTGTAGCCATATATTTATTTAGCCCCCACTTTCTGCCCCGTGTACCTGTGCCAGCATCCAGCATTAGTGTGTAGCCATATATTTATTTAGCCCCCACTTTCTTCCCCGTGTACCTGTGCCAGCATCCAGCATTAGTGTGTAACCATATATTTATTTAGCCCCCACTTTCTGCCCCGTATACCTGTGCCAGCATCCAGCATTAGTGTGTAGCCATATATTTATTTAGCCCCCAATTTCTGCCCTGTGTACCTGTGCCAGCATCCAGCATTAGTGTGTAGCCATATATTTATTTAGCCCCCATTTTCCATCCCGTGTACCTGTGCCAGCATCAAGCATTAGTGTGTAGCCATATATTTATTTAGCCCCCACTTTCTGCCCCGTGTACCTGTGCCAGCATCCAGCATTAGTGTGTAGCCATATATTTATTTAGCCCCCACATTCTGCCCTGTGTACCTGTGCAAGCATTCAGCATTAGTGTGTAGCCATATATTTATTTAGCCCCCACATTCTGCCCCGTGTACCTGTGCCAGCATCAAGCATTAGTGTGTAGCCATATATTTATTTAGCCCCCACTTTCTACCCCGTGTACCTGTGCCAGCATCCAGCATTAGTGTGTAGCCATATATTTATTTAGCCCCCACTTTCTACCCCGTGTACCTGTGCCAGCATCCAGCAATAGTGTGTGTCCATATATTTATTTAGCCCCCAATTTCTGCCCCGTGTACCTGTGCCAGCATCCACCATTAATGTGTAGCCATATATTTATTTAGCTCCCAATTTCTGCCCCGTGTACCTGTGCCAGCATCCACCATTAGTGTGTAGCCATATATTTATTTAGCCCCCAATTTCTGCCCCGTGTACCTGTGCCAGCATCCAGCATTAGTGTGTAGCCATATATCTATTTAGCCCCCACTTTCTATCCCGTGTATCTGTGCCAGCATCAAGCATTAGTGTGTAGCCATATATTTATTTAGCCCCCACTTTCTGCCCCGTGTAGCTGTGCCAGCATCCAGCATTAGTGAGTAGCCATATATATATTTAGCCCCCACTTTCTGCCCCGTGTACCTGTGCCAGCATCCAGCATTAGTGTGTAGCCATATATTTATTTAGCCCCCACTTTCTGCCCCGTGTACCTGTGCCAGCATCCAGCATTAGTGTGTAGCCATATATTTATTTAGCCCCCACTTTCTGCCCCGTGTACCTGTGCCAGCATCCACCATTAATGTGTAGCCATATATTTATTTAGCCCCCAATTTCTGCCCCGTGTACCTGTGCCAGCATCCACCATTAGTGTGTAGCCATATATTTATTTAGCCCCCAATTTCTGCCCCGTGTACCTGTGCCAGCATCCAGCATTAGTGTGTAGCCATATATTTATTTAGCCCCCACTTTCTATCCCGTGTACCTGTGCCAGCATCCAGCATTAGTGTGTAGCCATATATTTATTTAGCCCCCACTTTCTGCCCCGTGTACCTGTGCCAGCATCCAGCATTAGTGTGTAGCCATATATTTATTTAGCCCCCACTTTCTATCCCGTGTACCTGTGCCAGCATCCAGCATTAGTGTGTAGCCATATATTTATTTAGCCCCCACTTTCTATCCCGTGTACCTGTGCCAGCATCCAGCATTAGTGTGTAGCCATATATTTATTTAGCCCCCACTTTCTATCCCGTGTACCTGTGCCAGCATCCAGCATTAGTGTGTAGCCATATATTTATTTAGCCCCCACTTTCTGCCCCGTGTACCTGTGCCAGCATTCAGCATTAGTGTGTAGCCATATATTTATTTAGCCCCCACTTTCTGCCCCATGTACCTGTGCCAGCATCAAGCATTAGTGTGTAGCCATATATTTATTTAGCCCCCACTTTCTGCCCCGTGTACCTGTGCCAGCATTCAGCATTAGTGTGTAGCCATATATTTATTTAGCCTCAACTTTCTGCCCCGTGTACCTGTGCCAGCATCCAGCATTAGTGTGTAGCCTTATATTTATTTAGCCCCCACTTTCTGCCCCGTGTACCTGTGCCAGCATTCAGCATTAGTGTGTAGCCATATATTTATTTAGCCCCCACTTTCTGCCCCGTGTACCTGTGCCAGCATCCAGCATTAGTGTGTAGCCATATATTTATTTAGCCCCCACTTTCTGCCCCGTGTACCTGTGCCAGCATCCAGCATTAGTGTGTAGCCATATATTTATTCAGCCCCCACTTTCTGCCCCGTGTACCTGTGCCAGCATCCACCATTAGTGTGTAGCCATATATCTATTTAGCCCCCACTTTCTATCCCGTGTATCTGTGCCAGCATCAAGCATTAGTGTGTAGCCATATATTTATTTAGCCCCCAATTTCTGCCCCGTGTACCTGTGCCAGCATCCACCATTAGTGTGTAGCCAAATATTTATTTAGCCCCTAATTTCTGCCCCGTGTACCTGTGCCAGCATCCACCATTAATGTGTAGCCATATATTTATTTAGCTCCCAATTTCTGCCCCATGTACCTGTGCCAGCATCCACCATTAGTGTGTAGCCATATATTTATTTAGCCCCCAATTTCTGCCCCGTGTACCTGTGCCAGCATCCAGCATTAGTGTGTAGCCATATATCTATTTAGCCCCCACTTTCTATCCCGTGTATCTGTGCCAGCATCAAGCATTAGTGTGTAGCCATATATTTATTTAGCCCCCACTTTCTGCCCCGTGTACCTGTGCCAGCATCCAGCATTAGTGTGTAGCCATATATTTATTTAGCCCCCACTTTCTGCCCCGTGTACCTGTGCCAGCATCCAGCATTAGTGTGTAGCCATATATTTATTTAGCCCCCACTTTCTGCCCCGTGTACCTGTGCCAGCATCCAGCATTAGTGTGTAGCCATATATTTATTTAGCCCCCAATTTCTGCCCCGTGTACCTATGCCAGCATCCAGCATTAGTGTGTACCCATATATCTATTTAGCCCCCACTTTCTATCCCGTGTATCTGTGCCAGCATCCAGCATTAGTGTGTAGCCATATATTTATTTAGCCCCCACTTTCTGCCCCGTGTACCTGTGCCAGCATCCAGCATTAGTGTGTAGCCATATATTTATTTAGCCCCCACTTTCTATCCCGTGTATCTGTGCCAGCATCCAGCATTAGTGTGTAGCCATATATTTATTTAGCCCCCACTTTCTGCTCCATGTACCTGTGCCAGCATCCAGCATTAGTGTGTAGCCATTTATTTATTTAGCCCCCACTTTCTGCCCCGTGTACCTGTGCCAGCATCCAGCATTAGTGTGTAGCCATATATTTATTTAGCCCCCACTTTCTGCCCCGTGTACCTGTGCCAGCATCCAGCATTAGTGTGTAGCCATATATTTATTTAGCCCCCACTTTCTGCCCCGTGTACCTGTGCCAGCATCCAGCATTAGTGTGTAGCCACATATTTATTTAGCCCCCACTTTCCACCCCGTGTACCTGTGCCAGCATCCAGCATTAGTGTGTAGCCATATATCTATTTAGCCCCCACTTTCTATCCCGTGTATCTGTGCCAGCATCCAGCATTAGCACGTAGCCATATATTTATTTAGCCCCCACTATCCATCCCGTGTACCTGTGCCAGCATCCAGCATTAGTGTGTGTCAATATATTTATTTAGCCCCCACTTTCTGTCCCGTGTACCTGTGCCAGCATCCAGCATTAGTGTGTAGCCATATATTTATTTAGCCCCCCCACTATCTGCCCCATGTACCTGTGCCAACATCCAGCATTAGTGTGTAGCCATATATTTATTTAGCCCCCCCACTTTCTGCCCCATGTACCTGTGCCAGCATCCAGCATTAGTGTGTAGCCATATATTTATTTAGCCCCCCCACTTTCTGCCCCATGTACCTGTGCCAGCATCCAGCATTAGTGTGTAGCCATATATTTATTTAGCCCCCACTTTCCATCCCGTGTACCTGTGCCAGAATCCAGCATTAGCGTGTAGCCATATATTTATTTAGCCCCCACTTTCTGCCCCGTGTACCTGTGCCAGCATCCAGCATTAGCGTGTAGCCATATATTTATTTAGCCCCCACTTTCTGCCCCGTGTACTTGTGCCAGCATCCAGCATTAGTGTGTGTCCATATATTTATTTAGCCCCCACTTTCCACCCCGTGTACCTGTGCCAGAATCCAGCATTAGCGTGTAGCCATATATTTATTTAGCCCCCACTTTCTGCCCCGTGTACCTGTGCCAGCATTCAGCATTAGTGTGTAGCCATATATTTATTTAGCCCCCACTCTCTGCCCCCGTGTACCTGTGCCAGCATTCAGCATTAGTGTGTAGCCATATATTTATTTAGCCCCCTCTTTCTGCCCCATGTACCTGTGCCAGCATCAAGCATTAGTGTGTAGCCATATATTTATTTAGCCCCCACTTTCTGCCCCTTGTACCTGTGCCAGCATTCAGCATTAGTGTGTAGCCATATATTTATTTAGCCTCAACTTTCTGCCCCGTGTACCTGTGCCAGCATCCAGCATTAGTGTGTGTCCATATATTTATTTAGCCCCCACTTTCCACCCCGTGTACCTGTGCCAGCATCCAGCATTAGTGTGTAGCCATATATTTATTTAGCCCCCACTTTCTGCCCCATGTACCTGTGCCAGCATCCACCATTAGTGTGTAGCCATATATTTATTTAGCCCCCACTTTCTTCCCCGTGTACCTGTGCCAGCATCCAGCATTAGTGTGTAGCCATATACAGTGGTGTGAAAAACTATTTGCCCCCTTCCTGATTTCTTATTCTTTTGCATGTTTGTCACACTTAAATGTTTCTGATCATCAAAAACCATAACTATTAGTCAAAGATAACATAATTGAACACAAAATGCAGTTTTTAAATGAAGGTTTACGTTATTAAGGGAGAAAAAAAACTCCAAATCTACATGGCCCTGTGTGAAAAAGTGATTTAACTGTGGTTTATCAATTTCAATTTTCAATTTCAATATCAATTTCTGTAGTCACCCCCAGGCCTGATTACTGCCACACCTGTTTCAATCAAGAAATCACTTAAATAGGAGCTACCTGACACAGAGAAGTAGCCCAAAAGCACCTCAAAAGCTACACATCATGCCAAGATCCAAAGAAATTCAGGAACAAATGAGAACAAAAGTAATTGAGATCTATCAGTCTGGTAAAGGTTATAAAGCCATTTCTAAAGCTTTGGGACTCCAGCGAACCACAGTGAGAGCCATTATCCACAAATGGCAAAAACATGGAACAGTGGTGAACCTTCCCAGGAGTGGCCGGCCGACCAAAATTACCCCAAGAGCGCAGAGACAACTCATCCGAGAGGCCCCAAAAGACCCCAGGACAACATCTAAAGAACTGCAGGCCTCACTTGCCTCAATTAAGGTCAGTGTTCACGACTCCACCATAAGAAAGAGACTGGGCAAAAACGGCCTGCATGGCAGATTTCCAAGGCGCAAACCACTTTTAAGCAAAAAGAACATTATGGCTCATCTCAATTTTGCTAAAAAACATCTCAATGATTGCCAAGACTTTTGGGAAAATATCTTGTGGACCGACGAGACAAAAGTTGAACTTTTTGGAAGGTGCGTGTCCCGTTTCATCTGGCGTAAAAGTAACACAGCATTTCAGAAAAAGAACATCATACCAACAGTAAAATATGGTGGTGGTAGTGTGATGGTGTGGGGTTGTTTTGCTGCTTCAGGACCTGGAAGGCTTGCTGTGATAGATGGAACCATGAATTCTACTGTCTACCAAAAAATCCTGAAGGAGAATGTCCGGCCATCTGTTTGTCAACTCAAGCTGAAGCAATCTTGGGTGCTGCAGCAGGACAATGACCCAAAACACACCAGAAAATCCACCTCTGAATGGCTGAAGAAAAACAAAATGAAGACTTTGGAGTGGCCTAGTCAAAGTCCTGACCTGAATCCTATTGAGATGTTGTGGCATGACCTTAAAAAGGCGGTTCATGCTAGAAAACCCTCAAATAAAGCTGAATTACAACAATTCTGCAAAGATGAGTGGGCCAAAATTCCTCCAGAGCGCTGTAAAAGACTCGTTGCAAGTTATCGCAAACGCTTGATTGCAGTTATTGCTGCTAAGGGTGGCCCAACCAGTTATTAGGTTCAGGGGGCAATTACTTTTTCACAGAGGGCCATGTAGGTTTGGATTTTTTTTCTCCCTAAATAATAAAAACCCTCATTTAAAAACTGCATTTTGTGTTTACTTGTGTTATCTTTGACTAATAGTTAAATGTGTTTGATGATCAGAAACATTTTGTGTGACAAACATGCAAAAGAATAAGAAATCAGGAAGGGGGCAAATAGTTTTTTCACACCACTGTATATTAGTTGGTCCAAGAATAAAAATGGAAATGGTAGAGTGAATTATTTGCAATGTAAAAAGTGTAATTCAGAAATAAAGTACCCCATACCTATCAAGTCGGAATCCTTTAAGTAGTATAAATGAGGTGCCAACTAGTGATGAGCGAATATGTCCTGTTTCACCCAAAAATTAGCAAACCGGTAATTCTTGACATGCAGACGTGATGTATTTTTACGCGGGCAACTTTTTTCCTACAGCACTTTTTTGTTGTGCAACTTTTTTGTTGTGCAACTTATTTTTTCTCACTCAAAAAAAACATTTAACACTTTTACTGTTGTTTGGCAGATAAAGATTCTCTCTGGAGAGGCGCTGCAGAGGGTTTCTAGCGATGACAGCTCCCTGGGCAACGAGCCAGGCGGGCTGTCATGTCGGCTCTGACATTGATCGTCGCACGATCGCATCACGTCTGCTGCTTGGTTCCGCTTCCTTCTTCCCCCCAGCGCCGGCCCACTGACTTCCTGCACATGGAGGACTAGGACTGTAGCACAGAGGACCAGGCACGCTTCAGGACAGGACACTTACACACACTTACATACATTTACACACACATACAGCACACAATTTAGATATTCAAATATTCTGACTCATACTAATTACGCTGTCATGTGACTTATTTTGTTGTTTCACTGATTTGCACAATTTTTGTTTTATCCCTTTATTAGTGTTCCTGATCCGTTTTTAGCATGGCTTTGCCGTGTTAGGGGGGTTACAGCACATAATACGCTGACAGGGGGCTCTGTGTGCAAAAGCTGGGTTGGCAGGCGAGAAATCCATATGCACAAAAATACAACTGATTTGGAAAGTCCCATTTCTCCTGAACGTGCCAATACCAAATACCAAAAAGAAATCCAACGAACAACAGTGCAAGTGTAAAACTGCAATAAAATCACAAAAATGAAAGACAATTGGGCAAATCAATGAAATAACAAAATGAATTATTTCCCAGCGTGGTTAGTGGTCGGAATACGTGCCTGCCAGGAAAAGCGCTAAGGGAAGACCCTCAGGTGCCTATATGGGGAATTAAATAACTTTCTGTTAAATCTGGTGGCAGAACAAAAGGGCAGAACATTTCTCTGCAGGGATCGGCGCAGGCCCAGGACAGCCGGACCCTCGGCACCTGAACCAATTGCTGTGGCTAAGTAATAATACAGCACAATGTAATGTAAAGGGCAAGTTCACCTTCAAAGCAGAACAAAAGCTAGTCCATCTTTAAGTTAACTTTCGTGGGTCATAAAATCTTCTGTTCTCATCAAGTTCTAGAGCAAAACAACACAGGAGCAGGGTCTGGGGGCCTCGGCACAGGAGCGGAAACCACGAGGGAGCGAATTTAAATTCATGTGGGCATAAAATCACAGCATTACACATTTAATATTATCCCCCTGTCCAATGGCTGTGCCTGTAATTCTGGTAACATCAAAGCTTTTTGTACCCTCATACAGTAGCGCCTCGGCCACACACCTCCTGCACAATGTCCAATTGCACTGCCCCGCCATGTACAGCTTTGTCTGCGTAGTGCGTTGTGACATTGTGCAGGAGTTGCGCGGCGTAGGCAGAACTGTATGAATTGCAGCACCAACTAAATAGGAAGGTACAAAAAGCTTTAATATCAGCAGAGTTGTGCAGCCGTTGGGCAGGGGGATACATCTCATTGGGTAACGCTGTGCTGATGTCCCTGCGTATTTACACTCGCTCCCTCCAGGTTTCAGTTTGGGGATTTTGGTGGTGTGTACTGGGCTCTCCTGAATAGCTGCGAATTGGGCACAAGCTACATGGGGCTGGTAAAAATGGGCCTGCAAAAATGAAATGTGAGAGCTTAAGAGGCCAAAGGCAAGAGGAGAGGTGTTAGGCACTAACATAGGGGGAGATGGAAAAAATAATACAGCAAGAAATGGGCCGCTGACACCCATATGCATAGGATTGCCAAAGTATCTGGCCTATAGCATCACAATAGTGCATACAAGTTGTCCCGCAGGGCACTACAGCTACTGCAAAATCAATACATTTACTGTATTTTATGTGGCGCAAAATGACAAAATATACATTTACCAAAATGGGCACTTATAGGTAGTTATGTCTTACAACTCAAAACTTACATTTTACAGCACCCTGTCTCCCATATGTCATTAGGTAACAAGGATAAAAAAAAGGGAATAAAAAAACAGCACATTTTTTTGCTCGCCCAGTGAGATCAGCCGGCAGAAATGCAGTTAAAGTGAGGGAACACGGAGTGTTTGCTCCACTGCTCTGTTTTTTTTTGCAGGCTAAGAAAGCGGATCCACACCCTTACGCACCTCTGTAAAACTGCATTGAGAAGTACAGAATCCTCCTTCCCCGAGCAGCGATCGGCCTGAAAACACCAAAGCAGGAGTTTTTGGGCAGATGCAGTTTTACTGAGGTGCAGAAATACGGAAGGGATTCTCACCCTGCAGAAAAAAACGCAGACTAAGAGCAACGCTCTGTGTACCTTCGGCCTAAATTGTTTCACTGAGAATAAAATCTATTGTAATGAATTGGCCGTCTCAATACCCACCCATCTCTGTGCATTCAGTGCCAACACTCTATTGTATAGAGCCGCCGCAGTAAGAGAAGCGGTTGATGTAAATACGTACCAGCTAGGCTCACTGCTTGGGAAAGATTTTGCCCCATTCTGATTTCGGCACATTTGCTGCAGGCAGTTGTTTATTCAGATGGCGCGAGCGCCCCTCAGTGCCATACACAGAGCTTGATACGGCTGCCTGATGCACTTTTACTCAGTTGCCAAATACTGGGCTCTGTAGCTCCTTCCAAGTCATTGTTGGTCTCGGTGGTTTCTCTCGTTTTCTTTTGTTTCCATGATAAGAAGTCAGTGCTTTAAAGAAATAAAATTTCAGAAAACAACTTCAATGTAGGACTTGTGGGTCAGTAATGAAGAGAATAGGGCAGGGGTTTGAAGACTTGGGCAAGTTACTAGAACTAAATGACCTTAGCAACCAGTGAGTAGTTTGAATGAGAGGCTGGAATATGAATAGGAGAGGACCAGAATAGAAAAAGAAGTTAGGAAACGTAACAATAACAATAAAACTTCAGCTTAACAGAGCAACCAGTTGTTGGACGCTGGGGTACGTGATCCCCATTTGAAAGCTGCAAAGAGTTGGAAGAGAAAAAGACAAATAGACTATAAAAAAATGAATAATTAAGACCAATTGGAAAGTTGCTTAGAATAGGCCATTCAATAACATACTAGAAGATAACGTTAACTGAATGCAGTGCAAAAAAAGTTGGGGGAGCACAGAGACCAGCGTACTCCCCATGAATACATTCTTCATTCCTGTCTTCAGCGGCACTGAGGGGGGTGGGGGACTTTATGTAATTAGATGACATAATTACTCTTGGAATGGGCCTAAGTACTGGGGCTATTAACACATTTTTTGAGAGTGAGTGCACACGTATTAATGTCATGGGGTGGGAGCGCAGCAGCAAGAAGGGGGTAGGCAGAGGTACCCTGCTGAGCACCCCCCACCCACACACACACACACACACATAGTTGCCGCCCTAGGCAGGTACCACTTCTGCCTACCCCTGGTTCCGGCCCTGGGTATGTGTCAAAAACACCCAGCAGTACACTAACAGATCGTGCCTGAAATACTTTACACAGCAAGGCCAGACTCTACTCACAGTAGGATTACCCCAGGAAACCATATATTTTTGGAAAAAAAAACTATTTTGGAAAATCCGAAATGGGCAAATATGTCTTTCTACTCCAAACTACCAGACTGTAAAGCTTTTCTACAGTTATTGGTTTTTATAAATATGAAATTAGTTAAAAAACACCTCAAAGCTTCCAGTTTACAGGATCCTATCTCCTACAGGTCATTTGGTACCAAGATAAAAACATCCTAAATATAAATGCCAGTGGGGTTGTGGTCAAGATGGCAAATAAAACATAGTCAATATAAATGCCAGCGGGGGTGTGGCCAAGATGGCAAATAAAACATAGTAATATAAATGCCAGCGGGGGTGTGGCCAAGATGGCAAATAAAACATAGTAAATATAAATGCCAGCAGGGGTGTGGCCAAGATGGCAAATAAAACATAGTAAATATAAATGCCAGCGGGGGTGTGGCCAAGATGGCAAATAAAACATAGTAAATATAAATGCCAGCGGGGGTGTGGCCAAGATGGCAAATAAAACATAGTAAATATAAATGCCAGCGGGGGTGTGGCCAAGATGGCAAATAAAACATAGTAAATATGAATGCCAGCAGGGGTGTGACCAAGATGGCAAATAAAACATAGTAAATATAAATGCCAGTGGGGGGTGTGGCCAAGATGGCAAATAAAACATAGTAAATATAAATGCCAGCGGGGGTGTGGCCAAGATGGCAAATAAAACATAGTAAATATAAATGCCAGCGGGGGTGTGGCCAAGATGGCAAATAAAACATAGTAAATATAAATGCCAGCAGGGGTGTGGCCAAGATGGCAAATAAAACATAGTAAATATAAATGAAAACCATACTAACAGGAACCCAAACATTTCCCAAAGCGCTGACCAGGCTGCAGACCAAGAAGACTATTCACCCTCCCTGGACTCAGAGGAGAATAAGGAGGAAGATGTAGCCATATATTTATTTAGCCCCCACTTTCTGCCCCGTGTACCTGTGCCAGCATCCAGCATTAGTGTGTAGCCATATATTTATTTAGCCCCCACTTTCTGTCCCGTGTACCTGTGCCAGCATCCAGCATTAGTGTGTAGCCATATATTTATTTAGCCCCCACTTTCTGCCCGTGTACCTGTGCCAGCATCCAGCATTAGTGTGTAGCCATATATTTATTTAGCCCCCACTTTCTGCCCCGTGTACCTGTGCCAGCATCCAGCATTAGTGTGTAGCCATATATTTATTTAGCCCCCACTTTCTGCCCCGTGTACCTGTGCCAGCATCCAGCATTAGTGTGTAGCCATATATTTATTTAGCCCCACTTTCTGCCCCGTGTACCTGTGCCAGCATCCAGCATTAGTGTGTAGCCATATATTTATTTAGCCCCACTTTCTGCCCCGTGTACCTGTGCCAGCATCCAGCATTAGTGTGTAGCCATATATTTATTTAGCCCCCACTTTCTGCCTCGTGTACCTGTGCCAGCATCCAGCATTAGTGTGTAGCCATATATTTATTTAGCCCCCTTTCTGCCCCGTGTACCTGTGCCAGCATCCAGCATTAGTGTGTAGCCATATATTTATTTAGCCCCCACTTTCTCCCGTGTACCTGTGCCAGCATCCAGCATTAGTGTGTAGCCATATATTTATTTAGCCCCACTTTCTGCCCGTGTACCTGTGCCAGCATCCAGCATTAGTGTGTAGCCATATATTTATTTAGCCCCCACTTTCTGCCCCGTGTACCTGTGCCAGCATCCAGCATTAGTGTGTAGCCATATATTTATTTAGCCCCCACTTTCTGCCCCGTGTACCTGTGCCAGCATCCAGCATTAGTGTGTAGCCATATATTTATTTAGCCCCCACTTTCTGCCCGTGTACCTGTGCCAGCATCAAGCATTAGTGTGTAGCCATATATTTATTTAGCCCCCACTTTCTGCCCCGTGTACCTGTGCCAGCATCCAGCATTAGTGTGTAGCCATATATTTATTTAGCCCCCACTTTCTGCCCCGTGTACCTGTGCCAGCATCCAGCATTAGTGTGTAGCCATATATTTATTTAGCCCCCACTTTCCATGCCCGTGTACCTGTGCCAGCATCCAGCATTAGTGTGTAGCCATATATTTATTTAGCCCCCACTTTCTGCCCCGTGTACCTGTGCCAGCATCCAGCATTAGTGTGTAGCCTATATTTATTTAGCCCCCACTTTCTGCCCGTGTACCTGTGCCAGCATCCAGCATTAGTGTGTAGCCATATATTAATTTAGCCCCACTTTCTGCCCCGTGTACCTGTGCCAGCATCCAGCATTAGTGTGTAGCCATATATTTATTTAGCCCCACTTTCTGCCCGTGTACCTGTGCCAGCATCCAGCATTAGTGTGTAGCCATATATTTATTTAGCCCCCACTTTCTGCCCCGTGTACCTGTGCCAGCATCCAGCATTAGTGTGTAGCCATATATTTATTTAGCCCCACTTTCTGCCCCGTGTACCTGTGCCAGCATCCAGCATTAGTGTGTAGCCATATATTTATTTAGCCCCCACTTTCTGCCCCGTGTACCTGTGCCAGCATCCAGCATTAGTGTGTAGCCATATATTTATTTAGCCCCCACTTTCTGCCCCGTGTACCTGTGCCAGCATCCAGCATTAGTGTGTAGCCATATATTTATTTAGCCCCCACTTTCTGCCCGTGTACCTGTGCCAGCATCCAGCATTAGTGTGTAGCCATATATTTATTTAGCCCCCACTTTCTGCCCCGTGTACCTGTGCCAGCATCCAGCATTAGTGTGTAGCCATATATTTATTTAGCCCCCACTTTCTGCCCCTGTACCTGTGCCAGCATCAAGCATTAGTGTGTAGCCATATATTTATTTAGCCCCCATTTCTTCCCGTGTACCTGTGCCAGCATCAGCATTAGTGTGTAGCCATATATTTATTTAGCCCCCACTTTCTGCCCCGTGTACCTGTGCCAGCATCGCATTAGTGTGTAGCCATATATTTATTTAGCCCCCACTTTCTGCCCCGTGTACCTGTGCCAGCATCCAGCATTAGTGTGTAGCCATATATTTATTTAGCCCCCACTTTCTGCCCCGTGTACCTGTGCCAGCATCCAGCATTAGTGTGTAGCCATATATTTATTTAGCCCCCACTTCTGCCCCGTGTACCTGTGCCAGCATCCAGCATTAGTGTGTAGCCATATATTTATTTAGCCCCCACTTCTATCCCGTGTACCTGTGCCAGCATCAAGCATTAGTGTGTAGCCATATATTTATTTAGCCCCCACTTCTTGCCCCGTGTACCTGTGCCAGCATCCAGCATTAGTGTGTAGCCATATATTTATTTAGCCCCCACTTCTATCCCGTGTACCTGTGCCAGCATCCAGCATTAGTGTGTAGCCATATATTTATTTAGCCCCCACTTTCTTCGCCCCGTGTACCTGTGCCAGCATCAGCATTAGTGTGTAGCCATATATTTATTTAGCCCCCACTTTCTATCCCGTGTACCTGTGCCAGCATCCAGCATTAGTGTGTAGCCATATATTTATTTAGCCCCCACTTTCTATCCCGTGTACCTGTGCCAGCATCAAGCATTAGTGTGTAGCCATATATTTATTTAGCCCCCACTTTCTATCCCGTGTACCTGTGCCAGCATCCAGCATTAGTGTGTAGCCATATATTTATTTAGCCCCCACTTTTCTGCCCGTGTACCTGTGCCAGCATCCAGCATTAGTGTGTAGCCATATATTTATTTAGCCCCCACTTTCTGCCCTGTGTACCTGTGCCAGCATCCAGCATTAGTGTGTAGCCATATATTTATTTAGCCCCCACTTTCTGCCCGTGTACCTGTGCCAGCATCCAGCATTAGTGTGTAGCCATATATTTATTTAGCCCCACTTTCTTCCGTGTACCTGTGCCAGCATCAGCATTAGTGTGTAGCCATATATTTATTTAGCCCCCACTTCTATCCCGTGTACCTGTGCCAGATCAGCATTAGTGTGTAGCCATATATTTATTTAGCCCCACTTTCTGCCCCGTGTACCTGTGCCACATCCAGCATTAGTGTGTAGCCATATATTTATTTAGCCCCCACTTTCTGCCCCGTGTACCTGTGCCAGCATCAAGCATTAGTGTGTAGCCATATATTTATTTAGCCCCCACATTCTATCCCGTGTACCTGTGCCAGCATCCAGCATTAGTGTGTAGCCATATATTTATTTAGCCCCCACTTTCTGCGTGTACCTGTGCCAGCATCCAGCATTAGTGTGTAGCCATATATTTATTTAGCCCCACTTTCTGCCCGTGTACCTGTGCCAGCATCCAGCATTAGTGTGTAGCCATATATTTATTTAGCCCCCACATTCTATCCTGTGTACCTGTGCCAGTCAGCATTAGTGTGTAGCCATATATTTATTTAGCCCCCACTTCTTCCCGTGACCTGTGCCAGCATCCAGCATTAGTGTGTAGCCATATATTTATTTAGCCCCCACATTCTTGCCCTGTACCTGTGCCAGCATCAAGCATTAGTGTGTAGCCATATATTTATTTAGCCCCCACTTTCTATCCCGTGTACCTGTGCCAGCATCCAGCATTAGTGTGTAGCCATATATTTATTTAGCCCCCACTTTCTGCCCCGTGTACCTGTGCCAGCATCCAGCATTAGTGTGTAGCCATATATTTATTTAGCCCCCACTTTCTGCCCGTGTACCTGTGCCAGCATCAGCATTAGTGTGTAGCCATATATTTATTTAGCCCCCACTTTCTATCCCGTGTACCTGTGCCAGCATCAGCATTAGTGTGTAGCCATATATTTATTTAGCCCCCACTTTCTATCCCGTGTACCTGTGCCAGCATCAAGCATTAGTGTGTAGCCATATATTTATTTAGCCCCCACATTCTATCCCGTGTACCTGTGCCAGCATCCAGCATTAGTGTGTAGCCATATATTTATTTAGCCCCCACATTCTATCCCGTGTACCTGTGCCAGCATCCAGCATTAGTGTGTAGCCATATATTTATTTATGTTCTAGGTTTTGGGTTACCGATCATGACACTTACCAATTTTATGATTATAACTTTGTAACTAAAACCCCCTGGTGCTTGGAATACATGCCCTGGCATAGATACTAAATTACTTGTGAAACAGGGGACTGGGCAATGTACATGGATCAATCCTCTGCCTTTTCTATGCTTGTAGCTAATTTGACCAGATCACTTGCACCTCCATTGCACTGGTACATTATACTAAGCCTTGGAGTGCTCCCACAACCCCCCTTTTTGTGAATTATTTTGAGTTATTCTGTTGGAAGTATGGCCAAACGTCCATACAGTTGTAGCACCCCCAGTCCCCTCCCTTTTGGTAGCCTCACTCAGGCCTTACACAGTAGAATTTTTACAAGATGGAAAAAAAGCAGACAAATGCTATATGCTATATAAACCCCCCAGAGTTACAAAACATGTAGCCTGAAAGAAGGTTAATACATTAACAAAAAGAAAAAAAAAAACAGAAATAGCCAAAGAAATGCCCTAGGGTTTCGAATGTAACCAGCTGCCCAGGATATTTTCTTCATCTTTGGGGGTCATTTATCCACATTCGAATTTTTTTGTTTGAGTTTTTTGAAACCACAACGAAACTCATTTTCATTATTGTCAGTCATTTATTAGAAAATCCAAATTTAAAAAGCACAAACGGAAAGACCACATCATTCCCAATTTAATTAAATTAAAAAATGTTGCAATTTGTCTAGGGAAACTCCTCATTAACTTCTACAGAAAATCCACAGCTTTTAGATGTACAGGTATGGGACCCGTTATCCATAATGCTCGGGACCTGGGGTTTTCCAGATAAGGGGTCTTTCCGTATTTCAGATCTCCTACCTTTAGTCTGCTAAAAAAAATGTAAAAAGTAATTGAACCCAATAGGATTGCTCCAATAAGGTTAATTATATCTTAGTTGGGATCAAGTACAGGTACTGTTTTATTATTACAGAGAAAAGGGAATCATTTAACCATATAATAAACCCAATAGGGCTGTTCTGCCCCCAATAAGGGGTAATTATATCTTAGTTGGGATCAAGTACAGGTACTGTTTTATTATTACAGAGAAAAAAGGAATACTTTTTAAAAATGTGAATTATTTGATTAAAATGGAGTCTATGGGAGATGTAATTTCTGTAATTTGGAACTTTCTGGATAATAGGTTTCCATATAAGGGGTCCCATACCTGTATTAGTGGTTTTTGTGCAAAAATGCATGCTTTTTTCCCATGAAAAATTTGAGTTTTAGCTAAAAAAAAAAAAAACAATAAATCATGGAAAAAATATGAAAGCTAATAAATTCCCCTCTTAATACAATTTGATATTTCTGTTATGTTTTTGGAAAGTAATATACATGTATTTTGCAGGTCATTTTTTACTGAGAAAAAAGTCTGGGAAGAATCTTCCACTAAATATTATAGGAAACATGGTCTGCCATCAGGCCTGGAGATGTCAAGAGCTTGATAACATTCTGATTTCTTTAACTTTTTCATTGGAACTAATGTAATGGGTTGCCAAAGGTGCCCAGTCGGCTTGGCCCTCCCCTGACAGGTAGAGTCCATTCAGGGCCCTGTGAGTTCTGATGGTGGCCCTGGTTCTAAGGATGCTTTTGTTTGTTTTTATGTGAATCAGTAAGGGCGAGCTTGATTGGTCACAAGTCTCACCATGCAGCCAAACACTATCACATATGTACCTGAGTATGTGATTGGCTGCCAGTTACTGGCATACCATGCATTATGACTGTGTGCAGCTCTGATTGGCTGAAAGCTGTTAGGGAAGGTGACTTCATGTCTCGTGACAGTGACAGTTATTTCATTTCTGGTTTCAGAGGTAAGTGCAGCAGATACCAACACTGGGGCAGGGGGGCATATTAAAAACAACAATACAAGGGGCAATTTGGGGTGGTTTGGCACCAATGATTTATAGTAGCTTGGGGAGTAGGGCAAAAATTGCCCCTTTGGCTCCAAAACTCCCCAAATTGGCCCCCCATTGCCTCCTTTTGCCTGGGCAGATGCTTGTCATGAAGCTGTCCATTGGAAATGTCAGTTTGTCTTTCCAAATTACATTTGGTTGACAAGCAGGAAAAGGGGATTCATTTTAGGCAACTTTGCATTTCCCCCAAAAAGCATCCATGGGGGTACAGGGGGTAAAACTTCAGGGGGGACAAACCAATGATAGGGTCTAAAACCTGGACTACAATTCCCAGCATCCTCTGTGGTTATAGTTCTAGGGCAATGTGTGTTTGGTGTTTCTTGTTTACTTGTTGCTGCTTTTGAACTGTTAAGCCATTTACTCTGCCTCTCTTTAGCAGTTAATACCAAATTTGGTTACTAGAGTCCCAATCATCCTAGCAACAGTTATTGGTCTCAGCACTAGAGTGGATGGTGGGTAAGGGAAGCCATGAGAAGAAAGACAATAGCACAAATCAGAATTAATGCCTAAAATAAGGATCCCTTGTGTTATGGGTGAAGGGGAACTTATCAGAGCAGGGCGGGTTATGAGAAGCCCCCATTGAGCAGGAAACATATTCAGTAGCGCAGTACCACTGGGAATGATACAGAAAGGGAACCCCAGTATGTATTGCTATGAATGGCAGAGAGGGTCCGACTCACAAGAGCTTACAGTCTCTTCTCTCTATCTCTCTCCCCATAAAGTGAAATATCCGAGCGATTTAAGCGATTTGAGCGACTCGAGCGATTTT